>NW_023596251.1:1036811-1040604 GCF_011947565.3 Pollicipes pollicipes | reverse complement strand
TTTTCCTTTTGGCACTGTTCAACGAGCTTCATTGGCAAATCTTCTGGCTTCAAGGTGCATTAATGAATTTCGGTGAAAGTGAGACCTGATCTTAACGCTGCGTATAAGGCTTTTCGTCTGAGCCGGTCTGCCAACGTCTTCACGATTTCTCATATGCCATGGACGCAAGATTCCCCATTTAGTGGTCGCGTGAATTCGGAGTATGTACATGCAAACAACCTGTCATTGACCTCCCTTTGTGACTGTTTCTATGCGGTGGGATGGCTGTTCTGTACGTGGAATGAGGTTTCTCTCTGCAGGCATGATATCATCTCTGCTGTACCTTTACCTGAAGACTGTCACTTTCGCGACTGCACTGAGCTCATTTAGTACCGTCAACAGTCAGCAAAACACCCCGAACGTGAGCAGACCTCAAGCATAGTCTACATGTCTTCCGCGCTCATTCCCATGGTAGTCCTCATTGAATTGAACTCTGAAGTTTGCACTGATGTAGTTCCGTCCAACGAGTATTGTCAGACTGGGCCCATGTGGGGACCACCCCTGAGGTGTCAGCCGCGACTGGGTCCGTGTGGGGACCACCCCTGATGGTGTCAGCCGCCGACTGGGTCCGTGTGGGGACCACCCCTGATGGTGTCAGCCGCCGACTGGGTCCGTGTGGGACCACCCCTGATGGTGTCAGCCGCCGACTGGTCCGTGTGGGGACCACCCCTGATGGTGTCAGCCGCCGACTGGGTCCGTGTGGGGACCACCCCTGATGGGGTGTCAGCCGCCGACTGGGTCCGTGTGGGACCACCCCTGATGTGTCCCCGCCGACTGGGTCCGTTGGAGACCACCCTTGAATGGTGTCAGCCGCCGACTGGGTCCGTGTGGGGACCACCCCTGATGGTGTCAGCCGCCGCAAGTGGTGGCGGAAGCTGAAGGGTATTGTGACAGACCGTGTGACTGTCTGTGTGACGGGCCATGTGACGATCGTGTGGTGGACCTATGACGGACTTTGACGTACCTGTGGCGTTACGGACCCATGTGTCAGCCGCCCACGTGTGGACCGTGTGACGTGACGGACCGTGTGACGTGACAGGCCGTCGGACGGACCGTGGTGACTCGCTGTGTGACAGCCCGATCGGTGACCCGTTTCCGGTCCCCAGGTGGAGTGCGCCCGCTCCACGAAGACGGCAAAAGCGGCTGGTGCGGCCCCATGTCCGACTCAGCATGCTGTGTGTACCTGGCCAACAACGTGACCAAGGGCGCCTGGGTTGGAGCCGACGACCGGCTGCGGCAGGGGCTGACGGACAGGTGGGCAGGCTGCGGCAGGGGCTGACGGACAGGTGGGCCGGCTGCGGCAGGGGCTGACGGACAGGTGGGCCGGCTGCAGCAGGGGCTGACGGACAGGTGGGCAGGCTGCGGCAGGGGCTTACGGACAGGTGGGCCGGCTGCAGCAGGGGCTGACGGACAGGTGGGCAGGCTGCGGCAGGGGCTTACGGACATGGTGGGCCGGCTGGCAGCAGGGGCTGACGACAGGTGGGCAGGCTGCGTCAGGGGCTTACGGACGTGGTCCGCTGCGGCAGGGGCTTACGGACAGGTGGGCAGGCTGCGGTAGCGGCTGCCGGACACGTGGGCAGGCTGCGGCAGGGGCTGACGGACAGATAGGCTGGCTGCGGTAGAGGCTGACGGACAAGTGGGCAGGCTGTTGGCAGGGGTTGACGGACAGATGGGCTGGCTGCGGTAGAGGCTGACGGACAGGGGCTGGCTGGTGGGTGGGCCTGACCCCTGCCGAGCGGCGGGTCATCCGCTCCAGCGACGCTGCCGAGCTCCGACACCGAGCTCCGCGCCTGACCGTCGTTCAGCTGTCGTCGGGTGTCGGGTCCGCGCGTGTAACAGCTGACCGTCGTGTGGCCGTTCACATCCTGCTGAAGTCGGACCGGCGTGTCTTGTCTCTGGTAGAAGCTGAGTTACAGGTCCTGTAGCACGGGGCCAACGCCGGGACACGTCCACTGACACGTCGGGGCCCGACTGCCGACAGTGGCGAGTCCCCTTACTGACCGCGGTGCTTGCGGCCATGCCGCTGCCCGGCGGACTCCTGGCCGAGGACGCCGCGAACCAGACCACCCCGCCTCGACAGTGCTGGGTGGCCAGCTGCCCGGTGGCTGCATGGCTGTCCAGGACGGCGGCTACGCTGTGGTCGACTGCGGGGAGCAGCGGAGTCACCTCTGCGAGTACACTGGGAGCACCCGCTGCCCGACCGGCTTCGTCCGACACCAAGGCAACTGCTACAAGGTGCCAGCCGAAACCGTCTGCCGCTGTGGTATGCTGCGGCCGCGGATGTTTGCAGTCTGCCGTCCAAAAACGCGTTGCTTGTGAAATGGTGCTCCTGCTGGTGTGTGTCCGCGACGGCGCGATGGACACACAGCCGGTGCGTTCAGAGTACGGACAGGACACGAGGAGCTGTCTCCGGGGCAGAGGACTGGGCGGACGCTGGTTGAGGACGCGGATGGAGTAGGTGCTGGTGTCGCAGATTAGAACGGCTGCTGGCATGGCGTCGCAAACGGCTGCTGGCACCCGCACTCGGCCCAGGTTACGACATCCGCTGCCGGCTGCGGCCGCTGCCTCCGATGATCACCGCCAGCAGACCAGCGCCGCCGTCGCCCATCCGGACGCGTGCCCGGGCCGCTGGCGACGCCTCCGACTGTGACCGGGGCCGGGCCACTGACGGGCGCGCTCGGCTCCCGCAGGTGCAGGCCGAGGACGAGACGGACGCCGCCTACGCCGAAGCCGAGCGACGCTGCGCCTTCCACACCAGCTTCGTGGCCGCCGATCCGCGACGTTGCGAGAGGCCGCCTTCCTGAGCCAACTGATGACGTCAGGTGGGGTGACGTCATCCCCGACAGCGCCAGCGTCGCTCCGCCACTCTTGGGTCGGCGGCTGGCCGTGATAGATCTACGTGTGACGTCACGGCTAAACACAATCATGGGACTCGCTTCTGTTCCACTCCCAAAGGCCTTACAATGTTCTCACTTATCAGTTCTGAGATCATACCGTGATCCGCGGAGTCGCCGCGGTCAGAAACGCTCCTCAACCTCGTGTCCTTTGACCTCCACGTGTAGCTCCGGACCGCGCCGTGCGCTCCAGCGCAGCGGGCGCGGGAGGGGAGGGGGCGCCCTGCCACGCCCTCTCTCACTCGTTCCGTCTCGTGTCCGCAGTGGGGCCAGCTCCTCCTACTGGGTGGGTCTCAGCTCGGACGAACCGGACGACACGGGTCTGACCTACCCCGGACGAGGAGGCGTTCAACGCCACCGACCACACGCGATTTGCGGCACCGCCGACGCTGGCGGCGCCGGCCTGCACCGTTGCCACCGAGGCCGACGACTTCGTCAGCTGGCGGGAGGCGGCCTGCAGCCAGCGACACGACTACGTCTGCCAGTACAGCGGTACGACCGGCCGCGGGGACGTGCTGAAAGAGGCGCTCTCCTTCGCCGGCGGACTCGCAGGGTGGCCGACTTGTGTGACACCTGACACGCGTGGTTCGCTTGGTTCTTGGTGCGGGAGGCTGCCACGAGGCCTATCATGGAGTTTGGTCTTAAGCCGGCAGCATGTGGTCCCCACTCAAGCGCTGCAGGGTCGCGCTCCAGCGTCCGGTTGCCCGAGCAGCCAGCTCGACAAGGCTAGTTGTCTAGCGTCGATGCTGCCTGAGTGTTGTGGATGGGACGGTGCTCCAGCGCCCGGTGCCCGAGCTAGCCAGCTCGACAAGGCTAGTTGTCGAGCGTCGCTGCTGCCTGAGTGTGTGGATGGGACGTGG
>NW_023596251.1:966811-1034311 GCF_011947565.3 Pollicipes pollicipes | reverse complement strand
CTCGAGCGACCCTCAGCGGGGGCGCGCCCCACTCCCCCCCCCCCAACCCCACACCACTACCTACTCCCACCCCTCTCAGCCCGCTGCCATGATCGAAACACCCGACCGCTCTCCACGACTCGTCAGGCTCACGCCTGGCTTGCCTCGCCCGACTCCGGTGCTTGTGGATGCTGAGCGCTGTGACGGCACGGCGTCGCCTCCTGACACGCTGACGCGCCGACACGCTGACGCGCTAGTACGGTGACACGCCGACACGCTGACGCGCTGGCACGCTGGCACGCTGACACGCTGAGACGATGACATGCTGCCATGCTGCCATGCTGCCATGCTGACACGCTGACACGCTGACACGCTGACATGCTGACATGCTGACATGCTGACACGCTGACACGTTGACACGCTGACACGCTGGCGCGCTGACACGCTGAGGACGATGACATGCTGACATGCTGACATGCTGACACGCTGACACGCTGACACGCTGACACGCTGACACGCTGACACGCTGACATGCTGACATGCTGACATGCTGACATGCTGACATGCTGACACGCTGACACGCTGGCGCGCTGACACGTTGACACGCTGACACGCTGACACGCTGACACGCTGATACGTCGTTGCAGCGTGCTACTCGGAGCGCGGCCGCCAGTGCACGTTCCCCTTCACGAACCCCGACGACGGCATCGAGTACCACAACTGCTCGTCGCTGAACCCGGCCGACATCTTCGAGCCCTGGTGCGCCACAGGTGAGGCCAGACCGTCGTCACGTGACCGTCGTCTGGAGCCGGCAGACGGGCGCCGCAGGTCACGTGGGCCTCTCAGCCCGCCGGCAGTCACGTGACCGTCGTCTGGAGCCGGCAGACGGGCGCCGCAGGTCACGTGGGCCTCTCAGCCCGCCGGCGGTCACGTGACCGTCGTCTGACGCTGCGTGTCTGGGCGGCCAGAGGTCAACGGCACGGGCCACGCCACGCGCCTGGAGCGCTGCCTGCCCTACTGCTACTTCGAAAGACCCATCGTCACCTGCTACGACACGCCGCCGCGGCCGCCGCTGCAGGACGAAATGCCGGCCGACCGGTGGCGCGTCAACTGGACCTCCAGCTGGGACGGCGTCACAGACCTGCAACAGGTGAGACCGGCTGGCGCGGCGACGGCGACGGCGGCGGCCGCTGTCGCGGCGCCGGCAGTGTGTGGACGGCCGTCGGCGACGGCGGTCTCGCTGGAGGGCCTCACTCGGCCGGCACCGCGATCAGCGCCGGCTTGGCCGTCTGACCTCAGAGCGCTAATGCGCCGGCGGCAGCCGCCGGCACTCCACAAAAACGTCGTGACGTGTGCCGCGTCCCATACCAGCAATGGAAGGCAGCGCGGAACGGTAGCGGTGACTCGCGCGGCGAACTGGACTGGGCGTGGCCCTCGCGTTGGCGGCGTGGGGAGGGGGTGTCAGAGGGCGGGAGGCTTCGCTTTGGCCCGAGAGCGAACGCAGCGCAGTGACAAGGGCCGCCTCACCCGCAGCATCAATCCATCATCTACACCTGCCCCGAGGGATACCACTTTGACTTCAACAACACGCCGGAAGTGCAGGTCACGTGCGGCAACTGGACCTGGGAGGAGGCACCGCAGCTCAACTCCACCTGCCAGCGTAAACAGCTGACGCGCGCGGCCGATGGGGCGCCGGGCGGAGCTGGCGTATGACGTCATCAGCCCTGTTTGTCGCAACTACTTGTGTGTATTGTGCATCTTGCGTATCAGTCCCAACCACTTGTAGTTGCTTGTGTGTATTGTGTGTATGGACACGCTAGATTGCGAACTAAGCATCGTTGCCCAGTTTTCGTACGATCATGACTACGATTATTGCGTGGACGAGATAATCATGGGTATTTCATGGTGTGTTTGGCTATTCTCGCTGCCTATCGGACAAGAATTAACGCACAACACTTTCATCGAGACGCGAGAGCGTAGAGCTCTTAGACAGCTTATTTTCATCACAAATGTTACGTTAGCCATTAGGGCGGGGTTGCTGTACGTTTTTTACTTGTTTGTATTTTTTACTCCACAGCAATTTCCAGTAGGTTATGACATCCATTCGGCATGTTCTACGAAGAAGCCATGCTGGAATCATGGTCTCGTTCAGAACTGATCAGTTTTCTTCAGGCAATGAACCCTTATTTTTGAAGACCAAGCTGTAGACAGACGGCGTGTTTTTTTTTAGTCATTCAGTATTTTCCATTTCGCCGAAGGTTTCTCTCATGACTGAATATGCTGAAAGGTTTCGAACCTGCACTAACAGAGGACAGACCAAATATGATCTGGTGATATTTTCACTTTGGCAGCAGCTTAGCCTACAACATTGAGGCCGAAAGCCCAAACGTGTCAGTCTTAACTGTTTGAAATGTTTTCGGGCTCAAAAACGTTTTTTGGGGATTACGACATTTCTTTGGCTGCACCAATCTATTTAAGTATTTGTCCCAATTTCTTATTTAAAAATTGTCCCTTCCCAAACGTCCCGCGGAGAACAATTGATTCCGTTTAGAGACGAACCCCTTGTGAAGCCAAGTGCGCGTGCCGGCGCCGACGGCACGTCTGGTCCTGCTCCCAGCGGTCCGGTGCCCGGAGGAGCTGCCCAGGGTGGCGTCCGACTCGGCCTACAACGCCTCTATCCTGGCCTGGAACGAGGAGCACGAGTACCTCACCGAGATCACCTTCGAAGTGTCCCACAGGCACGTAATGGCCGGAGGGCTAGCCGGCGACAGAAGAGCGGGAAGGGTAAATGTTATCAACAGATGATGTTGGCTGCTTCAAACAGCGCTGAGATTCGATGCAGGTAGTATGTTGCTGACTGAACACAACACCATACATGACTTGCCAGTCAGTACTGAATCGGCATTGAAGTGGGCTGAGCGCTCGGGGCCACGGTTGATGAGGTGCGCTGTTGTTTGTGGCCAGGTCACACGTATGACATGTCCGTTGGTGTTGCCCAGGTCACATGCTTGAGGGGAGATCAGTCCACTGGGCCGCGTTCCTCATTGGCAAAGTACCTACTTGAGTTGCTACCGATGACAACGCAAGTTAATACGCCATACACAAGCGACTATTGCCCAAGCCGTAGCAGCAGTTGTGACACACTTACCGCTGACGTCATAGGTTGCAACTTGTGGACAGCTGTTGGTAATGGAGAACGCGGCCCTGGTGGCCGTCAAGTCACGTGCTCGGGTGGTGCGCAGCACGTCAATTGGTGTTCGCCAGATCACGTAATGGAGGAGAAAGCCTGCCGCCGTCCTGTAGGTCGCGTGTTCACACGTCCGCTGCCGTTGACCAGGTCACGTGTTCGAGGGTGAGCCGCGCCAGACGGAGGATGACTGGCAGACAAACCCGTCCAACTGGAGTCAGCTGCTGACGGTGCGGTGCGAGGCGTCGCAGAGCTGGTCGCGGCCCCAGCTGCCCGCCTGCCAGCCCTTCGACTGCGCTGGCCCGCCGCCGGCGCCGCTTCTCGCAGTCTCCTCCGACTGGGACAACGACACGCTCACCTACAGCTCCTCCGTACGTCACGCTCGCCTTCGACCCTTCCGCACGTCACGTTCTGTTCCGACTTCTCCGCATGCATCGTCGACTCCTGCGTGCCTTCCGCTTGCCTTCGACTCCCGCGTGTCTTGCGCCCGCCTTCGACTCCTCCCCTTGTGACGCTCAACATCAGCTCCTGCGTATGCTCCGCCCACTCTAAACTCCTCCGCGCGTCAAGGTCACCTTCGACGCCTGTGCTCCTGTAAGGCTCTATACACTACATGCAACTATCACACCTTCACGCGCAATTAGCTGTGTTCATACACAATTACTTAAGTTTACACACAACCATTGTTGCGTGACTTTCACTTAATCTCGGCACGTTCTGCTAAAATGAATTATTCCGCAGTGCGTGCGCCATAGTCAGCCTGTATCCCTCTTCGTCAAAACCCTGCTTCACACTGGCGCTGTGTGTCTGGACTCCTGCGGCGTGCACAACACACACGCACGCCATCTCGGAGCCAGGTTCCGCGCGCACGTCTGCGCCACGAATCGGCCGGCGCCCGCGGCCGGCTCGTGCCCGCGTGTGATAACGTCACTGTCTGCGCGGCAGGTGCGCTACTGGTGCACGGCGGGTGTGGGCTGGGGCTTCCCCAGCGACGGTTTTGCCACAGAGCGCAGCGTCACCTGCCAGGCTGGACGGCAACTGGTCGCTGACCAGCGTCGAGGACTGCATCGGTGAGCCCCGGCGGCCGAGCGTCGCGCCGTCGGATGCCACGACCACCGGGCCTCGTGGTGACCTTCCAGGTTGTGTGCATTGTGCTGTTGAATCATGCCACCTTCGCCTACCGAGCTCTATGGAGGCCGTCTTGCCTGGTCCAGACCCCTATGCCCCCGATCCGTGCGTGCAGCCCTGAACCACACCACGTTCTCCCGGCGACCTCTTTGAAACCTTCTGATGCTGGCCTGCTGGTACAGACGGGGTTCCGGCGCTGCCGCACCCGCTAGCCGTTGATGCGACCTCGGCAGACCAACCGCCCTGCCTCGCCCCGCCCCCCCCCCCCCCTGCGTGACGCGACCCGCGGCGTGCAGTGACGCCCTCCGCGCGCCGGCAGTGATGCCCTGCCCAGACCGCCCGCCGGCGCCTCTGGCCGACCAGCAGCTGTCGTACGGCATTCATCGTCAGCAACTACACGTGCCCCGCCGGGCTGGGAGTTCCCCGGCGGCGGAGCGCAGCGCTCTGTCGAGTGTCTGCTCGACACCAAGGTGTGGCAGCCTGAGAGCGTGCCAGCCTGCCGCAGTGAGTGAAGCCGACCGATGGACCGGCGGACGCCCGAGGCAGTGGTAGAGCGATGAGGGAGTGGAGAGAAATGGAGGCTGGCTCTTGTGCAGCCTCGGGCTGTCGGTTCGGGACGGGCGTGATTAGATGCGCCGGTAGCAGTGGTGATATGTGCCGGTAGCAGTGGTAAGGTATTGCCAGCAGCAATGGTGAGATGTGCCGGTAGCAGCAGTGAGATATGCCGGTAGCAGCGGTGAGATGTGCCGGTAGCAGTGGTGAGATGTGTCGGTAGCAGTGGTGATATGTGCCGGTAGCAGTGGTAAGGTATGCCAGCAGCAGTGGTGAGATGTTCCGGGAGCAGCAGTGAGATGTGCCGGCTAGCAGCGGTGAGATGTGCCGGTAGCCGTGGTGAGATGTGCCGGTAGCACCGCTGCGGCGGGGTGGACTAGACCTGCGACAGTGAGCGCGACCCATGACGTTAGTCAAGCAGTTTTCCAGCGGCAGTGTTCTGGTCCTCATGCTGGCCGGGAACGTGTCCGCTTTAGCTGACACGGCCGGGCTTTGTTCACACCACTGAATGAAATGTGATGAGGACTAGTCACCATTTTATGGTGAATAGATAGAGACGTCTGCTGTAACGGACTTGCCCGGCCTGTAAAAGATCGCCGTGTATTGGTGACATGACGAATGACAGGATGGTAACGTAACAATATAGCATTCTACAATCTCGTCGGGTGTCAGCAAGCCATCGGGTGTCAGCAAGCCAAACAGGTTCCAACAATGCGTTAGCTTGAACCAGCTGTCCACCCGACTGTGGGCGCACGTCTACCCCGTTATGAGTGTAACCGGAGCCGCCGGTCAGCCAGTGACGCCGCCGCCACCCTCGACAGAGCGTCGCTGCGAAGACGCGCCCCCGGAGCAGCCCGCCGACGACATGGCTGTGGACTGGCCGCTGGTCGGCGGCTACCCGGGCCGACAGATGGACCACGTGGTCACCTACAATGTCCGCGGGGCTTCATCACGTGGGACCTCAACGTCACGAATCAGGTGAGCGGCGCCAGGCGCGCGGCCACGCGTGCGCCGAGGACCGGCCCGCTCTCTGACGACGCCGGGCGGTAATCACTGCCATCTATCGGAGAAGACTGACAGATGCCGTCGGCCGTATCACGTGCGTTTGCAGCGCTTCGTTCAGTGCTTCTCTGTTGGTACGCCGGTCTGTGGTAGCAGCGCTATCCGCAGCACGTTGACAGTACCTGAACGCGACGATCCGGTGGTCCTGCATGACTTCACGTGACCGATCCACCTCAGCGGGTTCGCGAGCCATTAATGAAGCCGATGATGCGTGAGCTCAAATTCACGACAGCTGGTGGCGCTCTAAGTCGGCTGCTGACGTCACGTACTGATGCCACCGGCAGGAGGTGACGTGCGTGCACGAGCCGGCGAGTGACGCCATGGTCTGGGACCCACCCGACATCGCCGAGTGTAACCGTGAGTGCAGCGGGTTGGTCACGTGGTCCGGCCGCAGGTCGTGTGACGTCATGCCGTGCGCCGTCGGCTGGCGGCGCGCGCACGCGCGCTGAAGCTGGTCCGAGGCTAATGACGTCCACGCTTCTTTAGATGATGTCATTGACAGAGGGTTCTGAATCTGGATGACGCTGCTGTCGATGACCGGCCTGACATAGATGGCCATATTGACAGCGTCTTCGATCTCTTTGATGCCCTACGAGTGACATCTTAGACTCTCGTGGCCAAGTCTCTGTGGGCTTAAACGCGCCTTCTCTGCGGCTGATCGATCAGTGGATTGATAAGTTCTGAATGGCTTCCACAATAAGGCGTGTTGCCAGTTGTCATTCCGCGTTGTACTGAAGGCTCAGTCTCGCGATATGTAATTAACCCATCTGTCGGCATCCTCATCTCCCATGCCGCCGGAGCGAGACACCGACTCAGGTACGTGCTGCAGCTCTGTCATGGTGCTGAGCTTCAGCTCTATCGTGGCGCTGAGCTGCAGCTCTATCGTGGCGCTGAGCTGCAGCTCTATCGTGGCGCTAAGCTGTAGCTCTGTCGTGGCGCTGAGCTGCAGCTCCGTCATGGCGCTGAGCTGCAGGTCTATCGTGGCGCTGAGCCCACCACGGACAACCAAGAGTTGTAGCTCTATCGCCTCTGGCTGAAACGTTGGATGATTAATCAGCATTGGCGCTGGAAATGTCTTGGTATAGTAATTCTAAGTCTAAGTAATTCCAGTTTGTTCGAACATATACCGTAGCATGTTAATTCTGAGCAGTGTTGCTATCGCTATTTTGGAGGAAAGTGTTAACTGTGTACATCAGTCGTTGTTATCCTTCCCCTTCCTGTCGCCACGTCCTGCCGAGAATGAATCAGAGTGGACGAATGAATGGGTGAGAATGAATCAGAGTGGTCGAATGAATGGGTTATGTCATGTGCTGACGAGTGCGCGCGTGTGTACGTCATGGGTACATGTGCACGTGCGTGTGCTGAGGGAGCGTTGGCGCGTGGGACGGCCGGTCTGCCGCGGACAAAGACTGCAACGTGAACGTTTGACGACAAAACTGACGAGACGAGAAGACTGGAAAGCCGCGGGAAGTGGCTCGCCTCCCTGTGATCAGCCGAAGAGATGGCCTCGGAGAACCTCGCGTTGGTTGTGGAGACCGAACAGCTACATGAACAGGTGAGGAGGCGAACAATAAGGGGTACCTGGCCATGTGAGTGGCTTGCAACCCATGTGCGGGCTGTTGGCGTGATCTCTTTTGGAAGAGTGTGTGCTTTGGTTTAATACCTATTGGTTAGGATGTGTTTGTGTAATGCGGCAGCGTACAACCAAACGCGTCCAGCAGATTAACACAATAGGGTTGTTGGAGTCTTGGATCTGCTTCCATCAACAGGTTCCATAGAATCTCAAAGAAACTTTGATTATTTTTCCGTCTCATTCTTCCTCGCTCGATTTTCCACGATCGGCCGGCACGCTTCGGGAAGGAGAACAGCCTGTGCTGCGCCTGCCAGCCGTGGCCGACTCTGGCCGGGGAGCTGGCGCCGCGGCCGAGCAGGGAGATCAGCTGTGGCCGACTCTGGCCGGGGAGCTGGCGCCGCGGCCGAGGAGGGAGATCAGCTGTGGCCGACTCTGTCCGGGGAGCTGGCGCCGCGGCTAAGGAGGGAGATCAGCTGCGCCGCGAGTGCTGACTGAGCTAGCCCAGACCAGACTGGCGTCAGCGGCCGAGCTACCCGCCGCCACAGACGGAGCAGTCCTGTGTGCTGTCAGCAGAGGAGACTGCCGGCCTGCGTAGCCCTCTCCAACGGCGAGGAGAGAGCCAGCACAGGTTCGCGACAGTCAGACCACGCTCCGGTGCTCCGTCCACACTGATCTGAAGTCTGGCTTCACCCCAGACACGCTTAACAATGCATCATTATGGGCCGCGTGATGTTTGCTCCCAATGTGATGGCTTGTGACGTGCGGCTACCGAGTCCGGGGCCTGGGAGGCGGGAGCGGCAAGGGAGCCTAGAGTCAGAGTCGGAGTCGGAGTCTAACGCAAACTCCGTGTGGCCTGCCGGCCGGATGGGTGTACCTATACTGGGACTGTTAAAAGTTCTACACTTAAGGCTAAAGCGGAGAATCTGTGTCTGTTCCTTTCTTTTAGCCTGATTGTAGAAAAAACTGATGTGAATAAAGTGACGAAAGCGTTGCAGCTTGTTTTGGAACTGCTATTCAGCGCGTCTCTTGTTTCAGGTTTGATTGTTAGTCTAGGCTTGCGTCTTAACGGATAAGTCACGTACTCGAGCCCAATCAGGACTCACTGTCATGGCCGACCTCGGACGTCACACAGTGGCCCGACCTCTGTCGGACGTCACACAGCGGTCCGACCTCTGTCGGACGTCACACAGTGGCCCGACCTCTGTCGGGCGTTACACAGTGGCCTCGGCCTCTGTCGGGCGTCACACGCGACGTGTCACAGTTGACACGTGACCCCGTCAGCGCCGTGACAGCGGCGTCACAGCCGGACAGACCGCGTCCGTCCGGTCCGGCGACCGCTGCAGGGACCGCCGGCGGCGATGGAGGCCGGGACCGAGCGTGGCGACACTCGGTACAGCCAGGCCGGTCGGTGTGGGGACCCAGAAGGGTCGGCAGGGGACGACCTAACGTGGTCTCCATTTACATAATTGATTGCACGGCTGCATGGTTCTCACTAGATTTTTGCGTTTTCAGACGACGGCTATTTACGCACTCCAAATTTGGTAATTTTTAGCTTCTTCCGACCCCTTGGTATGACATTTGTTCCACTAACGACCTCGAGCCCAATGCAAGTTAAATAGGTCTTCGTATGCTCACATCTGTCCATCTTGCTTTCCCATGTTTCTATGACCAGAAGTTTCGGCATTCTTTCAGGCTGGCCGGTCGCACAGCGTAAAACAAACCACTTCAACATCACAGTGTCTATTTACACCAATCATGCTCATTCCTGCACCCGTTCATAATAGCGACCATCTCACGGATATAGTTACCCCATCTGTCGGCGCGCATACGAACCAAACACGCACGCTGCTTACTAAGCACGCTCACACGGGGACTAGTCGGTGGTTACAGCTAACTGTCGCGTTGCAGTCGCCATGGAAGGCCACACGCGAGCCCGAGACGCTCTGGCGGCTTGTCACGGGCGCAGGACGCAGGACGCAGGGCGGGACGGCGCTCGCGCGCTGGTCAGACCGATTACTCCGCAGCAATGGCATCATTCAAGTGCTGATGACGTCATCTCGCGCTGACGACGTCATCTCGCGCCGTCCCCTGGCCACTGCGGTGACCACACTGGGGGTCATGATGTTGCCATCGCATGGCAAGGGGGGGGGGTCGTTCCCAGCTCATGAACGGCTCCTCCACGTTCTGCAATTTGACTATGCTCCTCTGTCGGCTCGAAGCCGCGCGAACGCTTACGTCGCTTCGTCATTTCGCTTTACGCACCATAGTCATGGAGCCGGAGGGTTTCCGTGAATGGTGCGCTAACGCGGTAAGATGACAATGAAAACAAAGGGATCGCTAGTACCGGGTTTTGCGCATCTGTGCGCATTGACAACGTCATTTCTCCCCGTCCCTTGAGAGATCTGCTTTCCCAACATACATCCCCGGAATGGTGGGGAGTTTTGCAATAGGGTTTGACTACTGGGGTCTGTGGCATACTGCGGTTCCGACAGGCCAATTTCAATGGACTTAGTTACGTTTGTAACGTCGGTGACAAAAAGTGATCTAGCCAGAATACACCGCCGTCAGTCCGGTTCTGGCCGGCCGGTTTATTAGGGAACATTCCTCAATGGCCCGCCCAAGTCGTTAACGGCGGCATCGTGCTTCCAGGAGTCCTCACCGAGCGTCACAGGACGCTAACCGCACTGGCCCGGCCCATGCCGACCGCAGGCCGTGAGCTAGCTCACCTCTCGCCTCCTCTCACACACACGCAGCTCTCGGTTCCCGCGCCCAGCGCTGGCGAGAGTGCCGCCGGCGTCGCGCTCTCAGAGCTGCGTGTCGGTGATCTCGCCGGGCTGCGCCAGCGCCGCCTCCCGGTCGCTGAGCGCCTTGAGCAGCTTGCGGCGCGGCCCGAGCGGCAGGCCCAGCTCGGCCAGGTCGGCCTCGGAGAGCAGCGCCAGTGCCGCCAGGTCGATCTGCTCGCGCGTGAACGTTGGGATGAACTCGGCCAGGCCGGCCGACGTCAGCACCAGGTGCAGCGCCGACGTCTCCGGGTTCATCTCCTCCACCTCGTCATCTGCCGGCCAGCAGGGGCCAGCACGTACAGAGGAGCCGAGGCTGAGCTCAGCACGTACAGAGGAGCCGAGGCTGAGCTCAGCAGGTGCAGTGGCACCGGGGGTGGCCTCAGCAGGTACAGAGGCACCGGAGGAGGGGGCCTCAGCAGACACAGAGACACCGGGGGCGGGTTCAGCATGCAGTGAGGTATGGCGGAAATGTGTTTAGCTGCAGTGACGTAGGCCATAACTACTTGATAAAACAAATGAGTAGGAAACGTTGGACCTTCTCGATGTCTGTTGGCAGGGGAAGCTGGCTGACTTCCTGACTTTGTTTTCCATCGGCGCGGCACAATGCAGCTGTCACGACGCCAGCTAGTGTGCCAGCTCTTCCTTTTAGTCCTCGCCGAACTAGTCAGAGGGCAGAGACTGAAGGCTAAGTAGTAAGGAAAGCAGGGAGAGGTGATATCCATAGGTTACAATATGAGCTCTACCGGGGGACAATTTGCTAGAGGGACGGTCACAGCGTTGATGTTCATAAGGTGTATGCCACTTTCCCAACGTCGTGAACACGAGATCTGCACGACTTTGTCCTCGAAAGGGCATTGTCCAACTCTGTACTGGCGCGATTTCAAGGATTTGGGGCTGTATTTTGTTACCTGTGAGTTCTATTGCCCTCCTCTACCGTCCCGAACTATCTTGTTTGTTATAAATGGTTGCCATAATTACCACCGGCACTACTGGCACTGGTCACTCGCGCACCACTGACCGCCGCTGGCGCAATCAGTGACAGCGGCAGACAGTGGCGCCGCCTGATGGTGTTGGTTTTAGCGCCTCCCATGTGCGTTCATTGGATGCACCTGCCATGAAAATAGTTGTTCTCTGACAGCATTAACGCCAGCGACGCAACGAAAAGCTTACCGCTTGGAAGGTCCTCTTCGTCCCAGGGGTTCTGCTTTCCGGTGAGGCTGCCGGCGGAGCCGATGCTGTCCTCCTGACCTGACTTGACCTCCCGGTCCTCGGGTAGCTGACTCAGCGCCGAGTTTATGTTTCTCCTGACAGAGTTCGACGCCTTAGTCAGTGTAAGTTTATGTTTGTCCTGACAGAGTTCGGTGCCGTCGTCAGTGCAAGTTTATGTTTCTCCTGACAGAGTTCGGTGCCCTAGTCAGTGTAAGTTTATGTTTGTCCTGACAGAGTTCGGTGCCGTTGTTAGTGCAAGTTTATGTTTCTCCTGACAGAGTTCGGTGCTCTAGTCGGTGTAAGTTTATGTTTGTCCTGACAGAGTTCGGTGCCCTAGTCAGTGTAAGTTTATGTTTGTCCTGACAGAGTTCGGTGCCGTCGTCAGGGCAAGTTTATGTTTGTACTGACAGAGTTCGGTGCCCTAGTCAGTGTAAGTTTGTGTTTGTCCTGAGAGAACTACGTGCCGTGGTCGGTAAAAGGTTGCATTTGTCCTGACAGAATTCAGTGCAGTAGTCAGTGCAAGTGGCTGAGTGGATGAGTGAACACGAGGCAGGCATAGACATCGAACAATGGAAGAACTGACAGAAAGATACAGATATGTTACAGAAATACGTGGAGGTTGATGCCAACTCGACGAGCAGCTTTTAACCAGCGTCAATGCCTGGCGTACCTCGCAGCGTATAAACATCAATGCCTGGCGTGCCTCGCAGCGTACAAAATACATCGCGGCAAAATAAGGATGGATTTCAGTAAACGCAAACAGCTGACTTTGGTTTGCTGCTATTCGTAATGGCCTCCTCAGAGCACGGTGAAGTGGGTGTTCACCGCCGGTGTCATTACAGCCACGGCCAGCGACAGCCAGGGAAGCGCATGGAGTTCACGAATGACAGCAGCGTCAGACGACCCTGCGCTGACGACCCTGACCGTCAGACGACCCAGCAGCGTCAGACGACCCTGCGCTCGGATTGGCTGCAGTTTTTTTGTCAAGTAAATGGTGCTGATATCAAGGCGGAATTAAGGCGTGAGCCAGTGGTCGACACGTGTTGAGAGAATGTCAGAGCGGCGGCCGCTTCTCCAGACAGGGGTGGAGTGACGTCCCTGATGTGGAGACGGACGGCGCGGAGGCCGCTTCTCCAGACGGGGGTGGAGTGACACTCCTGATGTGGAGACGGACGGCGCGGAGGCCGCTTCTCCAGACAGGGGTGGGGTGACACCCCTGATGTGGAGACGGACGGCGCGGAGGCCGCTTCTCCAGACCGGGTGGAGCGGCAGCCAGGTTCAGCGGCCAGCATCGATATGGCGAGAGGCAGGGCCGTCTCCGTCCCCGTCGGACGGTTCGCCACTGACCTGAAGGCGACGTTGCCGAAGCCGGGTCGGTCGAACAGCGACTGCTCGGCAGCCGCCCCCGACTGATTGAAATCCAGGTCCGTCAGCTTACCCCGCTTGCCTGGCGGGTGACCGGGCACAGGTGTTGGCTTGCAGACGTGGCCCGGCACGAACACCAGCGCGCCGATGCATACCCCACTCATATAACGTATGAATGTTTAACGTGTGGATCATGCACGCCGACGTTTTTCTGCCAAGCGTCAGTGTGTATTAATGACGGCGACTGCCTTACGGTAACCCGTCCGTCGATCCCTGGGTGCCACAATCCGAACCAGAGATCCATGCTCTGACAGGCGGTGTGGTGCGACGGATGATGCCCCAGTCCGACCAAGGGCGCCAACGCACATCAAGGGGCACCAAAGCCTAACGAGGGGCGGGGCACAGTCTGCCAGGTCTCAGCACAGCCGGACACAGAACACCACAGTCACCAGGGGGGCGCCACGCAGCATACGACAGAGCGCCAACGGTCGCCGGGGTGCGCCACACAGCATACGACAGAGCGCCAACGGTCGCCGGGGTGCGCCACGCAGCATACGACAGAGCGCCAACGGTCGCCGGGGTGCGCCACACAGCGTGCGGCAGGGTCCTAACGGTCGGCAGAGTGACGCGCTGTGACGAGGCAGGCGTGACTCTCACCTGGGCCACTCTCACCTGGGCCACTCTCACCTGGGCCACTCTCACAGGGCCACTCACCTGGGCCGTCGGCGCCCGAGCCCTCCTCCTCGTACTTCTGCACGTACATGATCTGATCGTCCCGCTTCAGGCCGGACAGACTGCGCACCGACTTGGTGCCGTTGGCGCTGTCGGACACCTGCGGACGGCACCGAGGTCACTGACCCCTGGCCGGGACGCCTCAGAGCTTGCATGCGCTCGCCCCGCGCTCGCCGGCCCATAGAGCGACTGACACGGTGTGGGGTCAGTCGGTTTCGGCCCCGAGATTTCCGAGACGGTCCTAACCCGAATGGCGGGCCCCTCCTGTGATCCAATCGAGGGGGCTCGTTGCCCGTGCACACGGCGCAGAAGCGTTGGCGAACATCCCCCCCTCCCCCCCCCGCGACCTTCGAATATTCTGACGCCCAACATCAACATGCAAGTGCTTCCCTGCCCTGCCTTATCGGTGTAATTTCTGGCCGCAAACTGTGACGCCAAAGCTGACAACATCACCGATATTGACCTTTGGACAAAATCGATGACTTTCAACTTGCGAAATTTGGGGGTTTACGGAAAGCCTCTGCCGGAATTCAGACGACAATGGCTGTGAGTGACTGGGTGAATGGGTAAGCAACAGACGAGCGTGGCTGTACAAATAATGAGAAAAGTAAGGAGAGTGCAAAAATATCTAAGGTAAAGGTGCTGATAAGGACCTCAGGGTTGTGAACTACCTTATTGCTATAGGCGATGTAATTATATAGACTTCATAGGTGCATGCTCTTGCTAAATGGGAATAGTCCATTCAAACAGCTGACTCATTTGTGCCAAAACAAGGAAGAAGATGGGGTCTACAAAGCACTACTCAATCGCAAAGCGTGACCGACAGTGAAAATATTTCTTTACATTCATCTGTGAATGACAGTGCCGTATTACAATGGCCTTGTGTAGTGTTGTAATGCAAGTACCACTAAGTGATGCTGGCCAGTATCATCGTCCATACCAATAACAAAACTTCGCAGGAATATGGTAGCGTTAAGAGCAAACTCCCATTAAGGGAAAGGGATCACATCGATTATGAGCAGATGTCGGATTCCACGCCTTTAACTAAAGAATGCTGTTTCAGTGGACCTTGTCTCTTTAATTGCGCAGGACAATCCCGGCACCTTGCGCCCGCCGTGTTTAGGTAACTTGATGTTCTTCGACATTCAGGGCGCCTTTAACACCACCTGGTGACCTCACGGCAGCCTGCCCAAGATAAATAAGTGTAGCATCACAGCAGCATGAGCAGCATTGCCCCTGAAGCGCTCTTGAGGTCCAAGTGAGGGGCGTGAGCTCAGGACTGAACCCACGGGGTAACGGAGTTTCGGAGGACACTTACCCAGGTGGGGCGGTCCTCATTTGTAAACGGCCGCCACCTACACCATTGCATTGCATTGAATGCAGCCTCAGTGGTGCATTAAACCTAGGCCATCCTAGGAAATTTTGGTCTTACCAACCCTTCGACATTTTAAATTTTGAACTTATCTTCAGCCCTTGAACCTTTAAAACAGTATGCGTAGGCATGTAAACTGGAGACAAATTAACGTCAGGTACCAAAGTTTGCTCTAAGGTCGCCGTAAGCTGTCCTCTTCGATTAAAACAAAAACCCGATTTTGTATTTACCCCGTCTCGTTGCTTTGGAGGCTATCGAGACGCCTTATGAAAAGTTCACAGACAAGTACAGACTTGGAAATAAAGAGAAGGTAGTCGCCACGCTTCACTGCCCGCACTCCCTCCTCAGCGTGCCTCCCTCGCCGAGCCTCCCACCTGCCTCACCGTGAAGTTCTGCTCCCCACCCTTCACTCCCGCTCTCCCTCCCCAGCGTGCCTCCCTCGCCGAACCTCCCGCCCGGCTCACCGTGAAGTTCTGCTCCCCACCCTTCACTGCCGCTCTCCCTCCCCAGCGTGCCTCCCTCGCCGAACCTCCCGCCCGGCTCACCGTGAAGTTCTGTTCCTCGAACTTGTTGTTGCGCCGCTGCTGCAGACGACGGTTCACACCGCCCGGCAGCATGCGGTTCCGGTTGGCGGCCGCCCCGGCGTTCGTCAGCTCGGAGAACCTGGGCGTCTGGCCGCTCACCTGCCGCACCGCGCCGGGGACGTGAGGTTTTCTCACTTTTGGAGCTCGCATTCATTTCTGGTACGGAACTGACCAGAACCACCGCATGGCCTGTTTGCCCGGTGTTCCAAATGGTTCGCACGGTCGGTTTGGCTCAGGCTGCATGGGAGGTACCTAACAGAGCTTGTTGCCAGTACCCGGAACTTCGCTGAACTAATGCGATTCCAATTACGACGACAACTTAACTTTTATATGGATCTTCTGTATATACCGCCCAATACTACGGTGGAGCATGCGTAGGTTACGTGCAGGTTTATACGTGCCTGTTCCCTACATGTGCTCATCTACGGACTATCGAGTCACCCCGCAGGCGCGTCACCAGTCCCATAAAAACATCTCGATTGATGCAAAAAGGTCTGTAAATACTTTCAGTGTTGACCGGCTGGCGAGCCTAACACATCTCAATAATATGCCGAATGTGGGTCAGGCAACTGAGCTATGACATAATCGTCGGGTTTGCACTGCGATTTGCGCCTCGCCGTGTAGCCAGTTACAGCTGTATAATGCATGTGATGCATTTCATACGCATAAAAACAAAATGAGCTATGTATTTTGTAGTCAAGAGGTCGGCATAACGGGCAAATTTATCAGCAAATAGTTTGCATAGCTTATGCGGAGCGGATGCAAAAGTCATACCTAATGACAAAGCCCAACTTTGCCGTGACCGGACAATGAGCCTCCATTACCTATGAGGCGCGGCTCTGAAGCGCAAGAACACGCTCTTACGTTAGATGCAGAAGAAAACGCTGTGCAAACCATCTAGTTATGTAACATATTATTTTAGTTATTTATTTCATTCATGATATCTATGCTTTATTTAGATTCCCCTGGGGTATTTTGCACGGGCTTGGTCGTTATCAGTCGCGTGACGAGTGCCGTGCTGACTGCCCCCCAGTGAGAGTGGCCTGGGCTTTCGGCTAACGATCGGATTTCACTGATCCCATGATTAGATCATGAGATACCATGGTGAAGAATTGCAGTCCCACAGGCGGTCGCGTAGACGAGAACTATCGGTTGGCATCGAGCTATCGCTGTCTGTGTGCTGCTGCCACAGGCGCTGAAGCGATTCATCATGAGGAACCCTCAACCTGACAGCAAGATCGCAGCAGGCCTTCTCCTGGCCACGGCCAAGCCTCCTAACTGCGTGGATTCAGCAGACACATCGCCGAAACAATGGGGGCCGAGTATACGTCGGTAGGTGTGAAATGGGTGGGAGAACTCGTCAACGCACTCTAGCTAACCTTCCCCGCAAAACCCCGTTTATCATGCCGATCCGTGGCACGATAAGCGGCCAACAGATGGCAGGCCAATACGCACGTGAGGTTTCTCCTTGTGCAGGCCGAGCAGGCCGGCCGTGCCGCGCGAGATGGTGGAGACGATGCTGCGCGTCTTGGCCGGCGCGCTCTCCGGCGCCTCCGCCGGCGCCGCCTCGTCGCCGGCGTGCTGCTCCATCTTCTGCCGCTCCAGCTGCATTCGCTGCTCCTCCTGACGGCAAGATGAGGCCGTCACGGCCGCTCGAGACTAGTCGTCACGGCCGCTCGAGACGAGTCGACACGCGCGCTCGGGACGGAGCCGTCACGGCGCTCGAGACGGAGCCGTCACGCCGCGCTCGAGACGGAGCCGTCACGCGCCGCTCGAGACGGAGTCGTCACGGCCGTCGGGACGGAGCCGTCACGGCCGTCAGGGACGGAGCCGTCACGGCCGTCGGGACGGAGCCGTCACGGCGTCGGGACGGAGCCGTCACGGCCGTCAGGGACGGAGCCGTCACGGCCGTCAGGGACGGAGCCGTCACGGCCGTCAGGGACGGAGCCGTCACGGCCGTCAGGGACGGAGCCGTCACGGCCGTCAGGGACGGAGCCGTCACGGCCGTCAGGGACGGAGCCGTCACGGCCGTCAGGGACGGAGCCGTCACGGCCGTCAGGGACGGAGCCGTCACGGCCGTCAGGGACGGAGCCGTCACGGCCGTCAGGGACGGAGCCGTCACGGCCGTCAGGGACGGAGCCGTCACGGCCGTCAGGGACGGAGCCGTCACGGCCGTCAGGGACGGAGCCGTCACGGCCGTCAGGGACGGAGCCGTCACGGCCGTCAGGGACGGAGCCGTCACGGCCGTCAGGGACGGAGCCGTCACGGCCGTCAGGGACGGAGCCGTCACGGCCGTCAGGGACGGAGCCGTCACGGCCGTCAGGGACGGAGCCGTCACGGCCGTCAGGGACCAGCCGCGCACCGTCGTGACATCGGCTGGCCGACGGACCGAAGGACGTGCGGCATCTCCGACTCAGAAGGGCAACACCTGGAATGCCAAGCGTGCGGCACACCTGACCCCAGACGTGCGGCACCTCTGACGTCAGACGTGTGGCACCTCTGACGTCAGATGTGCGGCACCTCTGACGTCAGACGTGCGTCATCACTGACGTCGGACTTAAAACACCTCTGATGCCAGACGGGTGGCACCTCTGACCCCAGACGTAAGGCACCTTTGATTTCAGACGTGCGGTGCGTCTGGCGTCATACGTGCGGCACCTCTGACGTTAGATGTGCGGCACCTCTGACTCCAGACGTGCCATGAGAAGTGAAACGATGAACAAATCGCAGAGAGTCCTGCCTCAGCTCACACCACCGAAAGGGAGACGATGCGATCCCGATTAACGGATCTCTTTAAATATTCGGCTGTGATCTGGCCGTCTGTAGGTTGGCGGCCTGACGTCCATCGACGCCAGTTTTGACAACGCAGTTAGTTCCTTTGCTGATTATTACGTCAACAAAGCACAGATGGGCATACAGACAACACCAGTGCGCCGTGCGTAAGCGTCACACCCTTTGATCACCACGCATGATGATAATAGACCCCCCTTGATATCGTGTGGCTTTTGATACCCAATCGAAATATGTCGTAACAGCTCGTGATTGTCGGTTGTGCACTAATTATTTGCCCGCACGCCTTAGGGTTGCTCAGCTTCTCAGTCCAAATGGTCGGTATAGGCGCCTTTCAGCGACAGACTTGACACGGATACTGACATCAAAGGACGCTTGTGTGACAGCTGTCGCAATACAACCACCGCACCACACTTGTCGCTAGCGACGGTCAACTTTGAAGTAATGCAAACGCGACTAAAACAGACAAGTGTTTAGCTGATATGTGGCATATGTACGCAGGTCCGTGTATTCTCCGGTCTCAGTTTACCAGGGACTGGCTAAGCTGCTGCTTCTGACCTTGGCCGCCTTACGGTCCAGCTTCTTCTGTATCTTGTCATATTCCTTGACCCTCTTCTCTGCCTCTTTGACGGCCTTCTCCTTCAGCGACCGGGCGACCTGAGCATAAGAGCGCAGCGTAGGGTGGGTGACTGGTCACGTGGCCTTCATAGCATGCAGTGACGCGGCAACTCCCGTGGAGCCGAGCCCGACGCCCTGACGTCCGCGCTACGGAGATCACGTGGCCCCAGAGATGCCATGACTAACGTAAAACAAGGACACAGAACACAAGATGGCATGATGAGTGAGCCATACATTGACGCCAGTCTAAATGACGGAATTCTCAGCCCCTTCGATACTCGTCAAACCATCATCAGCCCACAGCAGCCCAGCTACGACACAGCACACTCCGCCCACTGTCTACCCCGCCATCGGCCCACTGCGCGCACCAGCGGCGCTCGCCCGACCGGGCGGCACGCGCACCTTCTTGTTGAGCGCCTCCTGTTTGGCGATGACTGTGTCCAGGTAGCGCAGCACGTCATCGCGGCTGCGGATGGCCGCCAAGTCCTTGGCCGTGTGGAAGTCGTTGTCGAGCGCCCACAGGTTGGCGCCGAAGTTCACCAGGAAGCTGACGCAGTTCATGTGACCCTTGGCCGCTGCGCAGTGCAGGGCCGTGTTACCGTAGTTGTCGCATTTGTCCGGATCACCCCTGTGCGAAGAGGAAGAGAAAGAGGGCATTTTATTCATACAGCAAGGACTGCGGTGTGAGCCCAGCTGGCCAGTTCTCGAGTGGTCCTCTCCTGCTTGTTGTTTTTTTCGAAGATGACGGGATGGCTTATTACATAGAATCTTGAATGCATTTTTCATAAGGTATAGAATATGTTCCCTAGAACCTATAATATTTATCTAGACCCACATATCTTTCTGTACCTATAAGCACATTATTTTTAACGTTTCGCACCAGCTGTGTGAATTTCAGTCGCCGCGTCACTGACCTGTGACAGATTAAACTTGGTGATGTTCTGTAAGGTCAAAAGTGCCGCCGCCCCGTACCATTGCAACCGATTGATACCAAGCGCATATTGTTGAGTACATCCATGATTCGCAGAAAGTTCGTTTCTTCCAAATTTGACACAGATCAAGTTAAAGGAGTGTTCTACATCTGAATCACGTTTTGAACTGAAATAGCCATATCAAGACCTTTCGATGCAGCTAACGGCCATGTCCTTTTTAGAAATTGAAACCTTCTGGCTGTTGAGCTCTGCTTCTCGAGCTTAAAGGCCGCAAAGATGTGGGAGAGCACTTGTGGACTGAGTCATTCAAGGGTACGTCGGAATGCATGACGTCGTAATAACGTCATATACATACTGCCACTCCATTGCCCATTCGCCGATCAAGGACAAAAAATATAATTATCGAGTCGTTTATAAGTGACGTTTGTTAGTACGATTCAAGACATCAAAGATCGAAAAAGATCAGATCGAAGATCGAAAAAGACAAGATCGAAAAAACACGTTAAGAGAGCTCCGAAGACAGAACAGTCCTCCGTGTTACCCTTGGAGATTGAGTCGAAGGCCGTTGTCCTTCGACTGGAGTCGGGCAACATCTCGCATCGATTTGGAAAGTTGCTCCTTTGGACGAGGGCGGTCAATATTCTGCATGCTTATTGCTTTGATGTAAAGGCTTTTAGCGGAATTTCGTAGCCATAAAAACCCAGAAATAATAATATGCATCGATGTTTTCAACTTCCAGAGATCGCACACAGTAGAAACTCATCATCTAGCGCTAAATCAAGAACACTTGTTTGATTCCGGTGACACCTTTGACGCAAGATGCGGCCTATCCAGCTTCCTATCAGGCTTGTTCTGCAACTAATACAAGTAAACCGAAGTTCCGAGAAAAATAGGTACCAATGGTAGGTATAATTACCCCCTTACAGGCGTCCTCTGCGCATTTACATGCTATGCCTTCACCACAGGCAGTCGCCATAGGAGTAAACGTAAAATATCATAAAAGTACACAAATTTGGGGTCCCAACCCGCAGGTACATGACTTCAGATCAAAACCTCGTGGTTGGATTTGGCTTGTTTCAGGTGTCTAGAATATAAATATTGATCACATTTGTTGGAACACAATGTCTGTAACCACGGGTGTCGATTCGTACAGTTTGGCGAAGGCCGCGCCCCTCCCCCTATTGAGATCTCCCTTTCCCAATACAACACAAATAGTTTTCTTTGGACACGGCTTACTAGCCATGGCCACAGGTGCAGATCAAAAAATTTCAACTGGGGGCGCCTCTCTATAAGAAACGTTGATCTGTTTTTTTTTTCAATTGCCAACACCTGACACTCCACACACATGCGTGTCTATTACGTGCCATTAGTCTGAGAGATAAAACAGTATGTCAAAAAACAACGGAAAGCGATAAGGGATAAAAAACACATTAATGCATGAACACATAAACAGTATAAAAACAGCTCTATCGCACAAAAAACGACCTGGCATTGGATTGCGTTTTCAGGCTTCAGGAACGCCGTTAGAGCCATAGTGGGCGGGCCTCCGGGGATTGAGGCACCCTTCTGTCCTTAAAGTACTCTTTCCGCTCTCGCGGCATGTTGTACGTCACGGGCGCGCAGGGGCTTTCGAGGCGCCGCTCCGGGTCAGGCTATTTAGGGACGTTTTTCTAACCCTCGAGACACGATTTCAGACCTTGGGGATATGTGTTGAGTACTTAGGACAGCTCCGCTAGGAACCAGGGCGTCTCTTGATCGTTAGGGGCGCTTTTCTGGACTTCATGGCATATTCTAAGCCCACAGGCACTTCATTCTAGCCCGCAAGCACGTCTTAGCAACATTTGGGACGTCTCTGGAATGCGAGCGGCGGTCTTTGAGCCCCGGCAGCCCCATCCCTGGGGTTCGAGGCTCCCTTTTATTGCTTAAGGCATCATCGCTCCTCTTGCCCTCAAGATGTAACTTTGATCTTCAGGGGTGCCCTCTGGTTCATCTTGGGCGGTTGCAGTTGCTGGGCACCCTTTAAGTATTATGGGCGTGCTCGTCGTCAGGACCGGCGATCGGGGAGCCGAATGAGCCCTCGGGGAAGGAGCTTCCCAGCCCAAGGGTTTGGGAGTCCTTTCCTTTTTCAGAACATCCTTCAAGACTTTGCAACATATCCATAAGCCAGATGACGCCCTTCTAGTTTTCGGTGATGCTTCCTCCCCTCCCGGCAAGGTTTGCGACATCCTTGCGTCGTTCTGACCAGCCAAACCTTGCCTTGTTCCGCCCGTGCCAGCCGCATCTTCAGGGGCGCCGTCATAGCAGAAGGCCTTCAACGCCCTTGGGCGGCCTATAGAGGGGCACCTCACTCTCCGACCAGAAAGGTCACGTGCCCCCAGTGCTCCTCCCCTTGGATACGCTCCTGCCTGACTACCATGCTGCTTAAAGTCAGTATTATTTGATACATGAATCACATAGATCCAGTTTCGTCAAAATAGTGAGCAGAATCCAATGAAAAAGTTGGTTCAAGGTTAGGTTGCCACGGGCTCGCCCCCCTCCCCTCCCTCCCCCACCGCCAGTCATATACCAAACGTGACACCTCACAACATGCCACAACGGTCTACAAGCACGCCTCAGATCATCCGGCTTCTCTCCGTGGACTTCAAGTACAGAAGCCAGAGCATCACAAGGCAAGGAATTAAGAAGACAAGGAATTACAAAGATAAGTAAATACAAATACAAGCCAAAAGGTAAGGAAGCGACCACCTACCTAAATCAGGAGACGTGAACAGTAATAAGCAATATATAAAAATTGCGAACTCTAATGAAATTCATGCTCTTATAGTAAAACTCAATTGTCCTCCGCTGTTCCCGTAGGTTCGCGCAACACACAAGGCTACCGTCGGCTATCGGGCCGCTGCCACACGTGATTGGATGTTATCTGCTCACAGGCCATGGTCCATCAGCCGCGCTCGAGCAGGTGGTAACGGGCCGCACGATACCGGCAAGAGCACTCGCTGCCCTACTGCGAGCTCGTGCGATGGAAGAGCCCGGAGAACGTGGCTCACGCGATGTAAGATCAGAACGACCCCTTTATTTATGGAGGGCACCACACAAATAGAGAACCAACAGCCATAGATTAACAACAAAACATCAGCACATAAAATAGGAGCAGCGAGGAAATGCCTCGTCCTTCATCGATCAGTACTACTTTTCAAAAAATCTAGAAATTTTATGTGATATGACAGCGTAGCTATGGTTACGCGTTGTGGTCTGCACAAATCAGGCAGCAGCTATCCGCTTTGCCGCCACTTTAAAACCGCTTCCTTCGTAGAGGAGTCCGGATGGTTCAGAAACATCGGACCAGACGGACACGCCGCGCCAGCCCGGCGGCAGCAGTCGTCAGCCTGCTGTCGGACCGAGTCGGCCTGCTGTCGGACGGAGTCGGCCTGCTGTCGGACGGAGTCGGCCTGCTGTCGGACGGAGTCAGCCTGCTGTCGGACGGAGTCGGCCTGCTGTCGGACCGAGTCGACCTGTTGTCGGACCGAGTCGGCCTGCTGTCGGACCGAGTCGGCCTGCTGTCGGACCGAGTCGGCCTGCTGTCGGACCGAGTCGGCCTGCTGTCGGACCGAGTCAGCCTGCTGTCGGACCGAGTCGGCCTGCTGTCGGACCGAGTCGGCCTGCTGTCGGACCGAGTCAGCCTGCTGTCGGACCGAGTCGGCCTGCTGTCGGACCGAGTCGGCCTGCTGTCGGACCGAGTCGGCCTGCTGTCGGACCGAGTCGGCCTGCGACGAGTGGGCTCCTGGGTCACCTCGGCCGGTGGCGAGTGGACTCCTGGACCACGTCGCCTGTGACAGATGGACTCCTGAACCACATCGGTCGGTGACAGGTGGACTCTTGAGCCACATTGACGGGCGACAGATGGACTCCTGGGCCACACTGGCCGATGACAGGTGGACTCCTGAATAACGTCTGTTGGTGACAGATGGACTACTGGACTACGCCTGTCCGTGACGGGTGGACTCCTGGACCACGTATGCCGTGACAGATAGACACCTCAACCATGTCTGTCTATGACAGATTGACTCTTGGAGCGCAAGAGCTTGCGACGCAGACACCGGCCGCGGATCCGAACAAAGAGGCGCACCACCGCTCCCGTCCGCCCCTCATTACCGAGCTTCCGTTCCCACGCGAGAGGGGCCGGAGAAGGCTCATCAGTAGACACGCCTATTCTCTGTACAGTTATTGTACTTCCGCACTCAGACTACTGCAGTTGAGATGGAAACACAAAAGAACATGTAGCGACGGCATTTGGCATTTTGAAATGGCGCCAAGAACGAGTGGAGGCAGACAGTCTGTTTACTGGACACTATCACCCAAACGGGCCTGTGCACTAATAGCATTATCCAAACGGGCCTGTGGACTAGACAGTATCACCCAGACAGGTATGTGTATTGGACAGCATTACCCAGACGGGTCTGTGTATTGGACAGCATTACCCAGATGGGCCTGTGTAGTGGACAGCATTAACAAGACGTGCACTGGACAGCATCACCCAGACGGAGCTGTGCACTGGACAGCATTAACAAGACGTGCACTGGACAGTATTATCCAGAGGGGACTGCGTGTTGCACAGCATGACCCAGACAGGTCTGTGTGCTGTCACCTTGACGACCCTGTAGACGGCACCACTATCTTCAACTGGTCCGCGGGACCTGCCTTTCAAATGGTCCTCGGGATAGGTCCTCAAATGGTCCGCGGAACAGGTCCTCGAATGGTCCGCGGGACGGGTCCTCAAATGGTCCATGGGACAAGTCCTCTTAAACGGTCCGCGAGGCAGGTCTTCAAATGGTCCACCGAAATGGGTCCTCAAATGGTCCGCGGGGCAGGTCCTCAAATGGTCCGCGGGACAGGTTCTCTCAAATAGCCGCGGGACAGGTCTTCAAATGGTCCGCAGGGCAGATTCTGAAATGGTCTGCGGGACTGGTCCTCAATTGGTCCGCGGGACCGGTCCTCAAATGGTCCGCGGGACAGGTCTTCAGCTGCTCCGTGAGACCGGTCGGGGGAAATGTCCCAGGTCTGTCATCCGATACCGCGGGAAAGGCCTGACGTCCCTCTCCCCTCCGTCCCTCCCCCCCGCGGTCGGGCCGGGCCGGTCCTCGTGTGATTGGAGACCGTGGGAAATTTGGAGGCGCTGTGGACCACCTAACGCAAGTCCTACCCCAAGAAGACGCTCGAAATCAACGCATGGTATATACGTGCACGCTTTCACGTCGAAACCGCGAGAAACATCGTCCGATCATTTGTGGATGCCCAACTGCCATCCCGAGGCATGGTAATGCCTTAGTTTGTCTGTTGTTGATGAAGGTGGCCTAGAATGAGATCAAGTCAACGAACTTAGATACGAATGTGAGATAAGAACACTCACACACAACACGGACAATGGTGAGCGAATGGCCTCAACCAATTTTTAAACGTGCTTCAATTGTATCATGGCTGTTGAACACTCAAGCACCGGGTTCGAATCCCATTGGAGTAGCATATTTCCCGGTTACAGGCGGGGCTGCACGGCTAGTCACGTGAAGCCGATAGACTGCAAGATTCGGTGTGCATGAGGAAGAGGAAAGGGAGCCGGTCGGTCAGTGTCCGCTGGCGGTGTGACGGGGGCGAGCCTTATGAGCTCACCACGCCTTCCCCCGGCACCTGCAGGCAACCGCGTACGAACGCCAAGACTGAGCCGGGAGTCCAATGGGAAGTGCGCAGACACTGGGGCCGCCTCTGGAGTTAAGGAGCAGGCAGGAAGCATGCAGAAGGCATGCATGACCGCTCCGAGGCTCAGGGAGCAGTGTGCCGACGCCCGGACTGAGCCGAAACTCAAGAGAGCATCAAAGCAATCTGCAAAAGCTGGAGCCATTCCGGCACTCGAGAACGAGGTGCAGACGCTGTGACCGTTCCGCCACTCCGCGCCGGAGCAGCCCAGCAGTCAGCACTGCCCCGACACCAGTACAGCCTTGGGACCAGCAGTGACGTGAAGCGGACGCCCCGGCGGCCCAAGGAGTGAGGGAGCGAGGCGCGGAGTGCGGCGTCGGCCCGGTACTCGGAGGAGCCAGCAGCGGCGAGCTGACCGCCCAGGTGTCGCCGGCTCTCCGGCGGCGTCACCGCGGCATGACGGGCCGCAGCCAGGCGGCGCCGCGCCGCACGGAGCCACATTGTGCCGTCGCGTCACGGCCACCGCGTCTCGCGACGCACGGCGAGAGGCGCCGCCGGTGACGGAGATCTCCGCAGAGGGATGCAGTCAGAGGCAGAAGTCACCGCGGAGGGATGCAATCAGAGGCGGAGGTCACCGCGGAGGGATGCAGTCAGAGGCAGAGGTCACCGCGGAGAGATGCAGTCAGAGGCAGAGGTCACCACGGAGGGATGCAGTCAGAGGCGGAGGTCACCGAGGAGGGATGCAGGCATAGCGGAAGGTCACCGCGGAGGGATGCAGTCAGAGGCGGAGGTCACCGCGGAGGGATGCAGTCAGAGGCGGAGGTCACCGCGGAGGGATGCAGTCAGAGGCGGAGGTCACCGCGGAGGGATGCAGTCAGAGGCGGAGGTCACCGCGGAGGGATGCAGTCAGAGGCGGAGGTCACCGCGGAGGGATACAGTCAGGGGCGGAGGTCACCGCGGAGGGATGCAGTCAGAGGCGGATGTCGCTGCGGAGGGATGCAGTCAGAGGCGAAGGTCACCGCGGAGGGATGCAGCCAGGGGCGGAGGTCACCGCGGAGGGATGCAGTCAAAGGCGGAGGGTCACCGCGGAGGGATGCAGTCAGAGGCGGAGGTCACCGCGGAGGGATGCAGCCAGGGGCGGAGGTCACCGCGGAGGGATGCAGTCAAAGGCGGAGGTCGCCGGGGGGGATCAGTCAGCGGTGGAGCTCGCCGGGGAGGGATGCAGTCAGAGGGGGAGGTCACCGCGGAGGGATGCAGTCAGAGGCGCAGGTCATCGGAGAAGGGTGAGTCAAAGGTGGAGATTACCGGGGAAGGATGTGTTCAGAGGCGGAGATCATGCAGCCAGAGGCAAAGGTCACCTGGCAAGGAATGCCTGGACGAAATCGCATCGTTACAGTCGGTGGCGAAATGACGTACAAAAAGAGACAGCAACTGGTTAGAATCGTACAAATTTGTTGCAAACTTCAAGTCGTTATGGTCATGAGCCTCTAATTTGCCTAGCAAAAGGAGCAGGCACACCAGCTGCATTACCGACGCTCAGCAAAACAGTTTGCCATGCCATACTTATTGGATTCGTTAGCAGTTTGGCCACTTTGTGCGCAACGTGTGTTTCAGCATGTTTCGAGAAAAGCACGTCTAGTAGATACGATGCTACTCTCTGCCTGAGCATTGCAAGCCGCATGCATCGTCATAGCGGTGTGGTTCTTTCCGTACTCCAATCCACCTAGGTGACATAAGTACATCAGAATGAAATAATGCACAGCAGAAAAGCACATGGTCGCTTTGAAATTGGGTCGTGTCCCCAACGACCACACGTGTAAGCTGCCAGCAACTGGCATCGTTTCACTTCCGCTGCCATTTTTCGTCGGCCGTCAGACGAAACCAAATTATCCTGGAAGATTGACGACCGTCTGACACGCGAGGCAGTGACGTCACCCCTCTATCATTACGTCCACGCAAGTTTTTTTTTGATGGAGGGGGGGGGAGGGCGGTATGGCCCAGTAAGTGAAGTCGGCCAAGGCACCAGGTGATCAAGCGGTCACCACTTCTGGAGTGTAAGCATTGTCTAAAATAAACGATGCACGGAAGACGTAACACCTGAAGGCCGATCCGAGGACCGATCCGAGGACCGATCCGACGACCGATCCGAGGACCGATCCGAGGACCGATCCGAGGACCGATCCGAGGGCCGATCCGAGGGCCGATCCGAGGACTGATCTGAATACCGATCTGAAGGGATATGAAGACTTATCGCATGTGAGCTGTAGGCATCCAGTTCCCTTCAAGACATGTGGGAAGAACGGACGGTCTGCTTTAAAGCCTCCCCCATTGTATCGTGCCTCTTTATACATTCACCAACATTTGCTCTGTTTGTCACACATCAACACCACGAATGTATTGGTGAACTCCAGCTAAAACGCACCCAGGTCATGGACAGAAGCGCCCAAGCATACAACCAATCAGTACCTATCCGTTAGTTTCTTGGTTCGGATGACCTCAGGATGCAGCCACCGATAAGGCTACCCCATACCCTTCGGTACCCTCGAAGTGAGTCGCCAGGCTTCAGCTGCGCGACGCTTCAGCTCTGGAGAGCGCCGATAAGCAGCAGACATCAGTTAGAACGGCATACGGAAGATACGGGCATTGTAAATGATATGTCTTATCAGCAATGTTGAAATATCAATCCAACCAGCGTGTGGTTGCCTCCGCATGGGGTTACTTCGGAGTTCAGGTAGCTTCTCAAATAAAGTAAATTAAACGTATAGTAGCTGTTTTGCTGTGGCGGAGTGAAAAAGTCTCCAACTGATAATGGACTATCAACGCCTCAGACAAGGCATGGAATCTATAGCACACTGCCCCAAAAGGTAAAAATAACGAGCGACGTGCAGCCTAATTGCGCTCAGGGGAAGCCGCGTTTTGGTTTCCCCGATGTTTGTATCCCACGACTCTGGCAAGCCCACGCGACCTACGGGGCTTCACGCCGAAGGCTCGGAACAATGCACTGGCAGCGTGCGATGCGTCCACAAAGCCTCGCTTCAGTCGGATAAGCTGTGGCCGCCCAGGTTAACGTTCATGCTCTGGCCCTGGCTGCGATGCATCCGATAGTTAAAGGATTTGGGACCGAGAAGGACTTCACCAGATAAGCCAACCGCGCCCCATGAGGCTGAGCCAACCACGCCCCACAAGGCTGAGCCGAGCACGGCTTACAGGACTGAGCAGAGCGTGCATTACAGGGCTGAGCCGAGCACGGCTTACAGGACTGAGCCGAGCACGGCTTACAGGCCTGAGCAGGCCATGCCTCACAGGGCTGAGCCGAGCACGGCTTACAGGGCCGAACCGGGTACTTCTCACAGGGCTGAGCTAGCACGCCTTACAGGGCTGAGCCGAACACGGCTTACATGGCTGAGCCGAGCACGCCTTACAGGCACGCCTCACGCCTCACAAGGCTGAGCCGAGCACGCCTTACAGGGCCGAGCCGAGCATGCCTTACAGGGCTGAGCCGAGCACGCCTCAGCCACACAGGGCCGAGCCGAGCACGCCTCACAGGGCCGAACCGAGCACGAGAACTGAGCAGGGCGTGCCTTACAGGGCCGAACCGAGCACGGCTTATAGGACTGAGCAGAGCGTGCCTTACAGGGCCGAGCCGAGCACGGCTTACAAGACTGAGCAGGGCGTGCCTCACAGGGCCGAACCGAGCATGGCTTACAAGACTGAGCAGAGCGTGCCTTACAGGCCCGAACTGAGCGGGACTTGCAAGGCCAAACTGAGCACTGCTTACTCGGCTGTGCGGAGCTGTGTCGGTCGGCTGCCAGCTGAGCTGCGACCCCATTGCGGGGCCATAGCTCGGCACGTGCCTGCGCTGGAGGGTGTGGGACGCTACCTAGGGGCAAAACTGATCATCCGCAGCCAGCGGTCGCTCGGAGCGCTTACCCCGCGACCGGCGATAGTGGCGATCATTGGGAGTGCTTACTCGCGGCCGGTGGGCGATCACTGGGAGTACTTGCCCGCAGCCGGCGATCACGGCGATCATTGGGAGCGCTTACCCACGGCCGGCGATCAGTCGGAGCGCGTCCAGGTGTCCCTCGTGGGCGGCCCACAGCGTCGGCGTCATGCCATCCTCATCCTGCGCATTGCAGTCGCGCTTGCTCGCCTCGTGCAGCAGGTCCAGATAGCCGTCCCGAGCGGCCCTGGTGAGAGGTCGTGCCAAGTCATCAAGGTCACATCAGGTTAGGTCAGGTCACGACAAGAGAGAGTGCTCATGTCGGGTTCATTTATGGTCTAGGCGGGAAAGAAGGGGAGGCTGGTAAAGCACAGGCTTAGCCGGGTCCGGGAGAGCCTATTGTCGCGTCAGGTGAAATGGCTGCCGGTCGGAACAGGTGAAATGGCTGCCGGTCGGAACAGGTGAGATGGCTGCCGATCAGGACAGGTGAGATGGCTGTCGATCGGAACAGGTGAGATGGCTGTCGATCGGAATAGGTGAGATGGCTGTTGATTGGAACAGGTGAGATGGCTGTCGATCGGAACAGGTGAGATGGCTGTCGATCGGAATAGGTGAGATGGCTGTCGATTGGAACAGGTGAGATGGCTGTCGATCGGAACAGGTGAGATGGCTGCTGGTCGGAACAGGTGAAATGGCTGTCAATCAGAATAAATGAGATAGTTGTCGATTGGAACAGGTGAGATGGCTGCCGATTGGAACAGATGAGATTTAATCTCAGAAGTTGGCGTGAAACTCGAAAATACCCATTCGGTGGCTTTCAGCTTTGCTTGTACAGTTTTATTTTTATGTAAGTTGTTCAGTTCATTCGTGAGGAACGTTATTAACATAAATAAGACAGTAGTGTTAGCCTTATTCCTCGGAGAAAAAAAAAACAAGAGAATGGAGATATAGTTGGGTCAAGGCTGCTGCACAAGGCTGCAAGACAGCCTTGTGCAACAGCCTTGGACGACCGGAATTACGTCAGAACCAGCACAGAACCCAACTATATATCCATTCTCCTGGTTTTTCTCTGGGGAATAAGGCTAAGGCTACTGCCTTATCTAGTTTTATTTTTTCTCAGTATATGCAATAGTGCTGGCCAATTCATTACACGTTACGCGTTTAAAGCTGTGTGATGCAGCTCGTGGCGCGCTACTGCTCGTCACACACCTCCTTCAAATATGGCCAAAACAAACGGTGCCTCACAGACCAGGGAGGTAGGCTAAGCAGGGTGGACAGTCGAGCCTGCTCCAGAATGTATGACGCTGGGCACAGCCTTCTAACGACAGTCGGTAACAACAAAGGTGGCGTGTCGAGTTACGTAAAACCAGTCCGAAGCAGTGGGTGAAGGGCGCTGACGGTACAGTTAGAGGTCACACCTGGTGTTGGCCCCAGGTCAGGTCCCTCCGCCGACACGCGGAGTGAGAACTGGCCGGTGGCATGCGGCGCTCTTACAGCGGAGCTGTTCAGCCCTAGTCAAACACCACCGCCGGCCGGCAGCTGAAGTCGACAAACAGTGCCACACTGTCTGCTTTCATCAGCACAGAAGTACAGCCCATTCAGGTCACAGGTACATCAGTACAGCCCACTCAGGCCGCCAACATTATGTATGGTCTCTGATCGTGGTCAGATGCGCGCGGGCCGACATAGGGGCAGGACCCGATGTCGACCCAGGCAAGGCCGACATCAGGTCAGGCGAGCCGGACACACATTCCGTTACCGCTGCCGTTGTCATACAGGGCCCGGTTTTTGCGGTCACTAAACAACGTACCAAAATTCCACCTCATGCAGCATCGTGCCTCTGTGGCGCACCGTTGACACGCCGTACAACCGCAAGCTTTCGTCTCTCGCTGGCCCATTCCAAGACTACCACATCAGTGCATCGTGCCTGTCCCCCCCCCCCCCCGACCCCGCGAAGAACAAGCGACGACATGCGTTAAGCTGGTTTGTGGTCCCTGTGCCCTGCTGGGACGCTGTGTTTGCCACGCAGTAACAATGCCTCAGGTTTCGCCTGCAAGACAGCCCTGTGCAGCAGCCTTGGACGGCCGGAACTACGTCAGCGGCAGTGTGCGGCGCTGTTTAAACAACAGGAAGACGCAGCAGCGCGCGAGCCTCAGACGACTCCGCGTCATCAGACCGTGGGGCACTACCACACTCAGACGACTCCACCTCATCAGACACTGGGACACTACTACACCCGGACGACTCCACCTCATCAGACAGTGGGGCACTACTGCACCCAGACGACTCACCCTCATCAGACAGTGGGATACCACCACACCCAGACGCTCCACCTCATCAGACGGTGGGGTACTACTACACCCAGACGCTCCACCTCATCAGACAGTGGGGCACCACTACACCCAGACGACTCCACCTCATCAGACAGTGGGGCACAACTACACCCAGACGACTCCACTTCATCAGACAATGGGACACTAACTCGGACGACCCTACCTCATCAGACAGTGGGACAATTCTTCACCCGGAAGACTCCACCTCACCAAACAGTGGGATACCGCCACGCCCAGACGCTCCCCCCATCGGGCAGTGGGGCACTACTACACCCGGACGACTCCACCTCATCAGACAGAGGGACACTATCACACCCAGACGCTCCCCCCCCCTCAGGCAGTGGGGCACTACTACACCCGGAAGACTCCATCTCATCAGACAGTGGGATACCACCATACCCAGACGCTTCCCCCATCAGGCAGTGGAGCACTACTACACCCGGACGACTCCACCTCATCAGACAGAGGGACACTATCACACCCGGACGACTCCACCTCATCAGACAGAGGGACACTATCACACCCGGACGACTCCACCTCATCAGACAGAGGGACACTATCACACCCGGACGACTCCACCTCATCAGACAGAGGGACACTATCACACCCGGATGACTCCACCTAACCGAACATGATAAATCACCACACTAAGACGTGCGGTCGTGTGAACCGAAAGATGAGCGTGTTCCGGGCTGCTCCGGCCACACTTCAGCTGTCTGTACACTTAAACGAGGCGTAAAATTAAGATACAGTCATTACTTTCAAAGGTGGCCTCGATTACAGGCTTTTTCACGAGTTACCGTTACCTGCTGCCGTAAGCTATCCTCGAAAGGCATTTGCCCCAGGCGCTTTGGATCTAAATAGCACATATTTGTTTTTGTTTGTGTTTCGTATTTAGCTTTTCCTGGACCGACTTATGAGAGAGTGCGATTAGAGCAGAAGAATGGCATTGGTGTTCCAATAAAATGATGACCGATAAAGACGCATTATCCCTTAAATACATCAAGCGCTCTAAAAGCGAATATCCTACAGTATTGCTCCGAGGCGAATGAGACCAATGTTAACATGCTCCAACAATCTTCATCGAGTCTCGCGGCCCTAGACAGTAACCCCTGGCCAGCCCCCTGCGGCTCTGGACAGTAACACCTGGTCAGCCCCCTGCGGCTCTGGACAGTAACACCTGGTCAGTCCCTGCGGCTCTGGACAGTAACCCCTGGTCAGTCCCTGCGGCTCTGAACAGTAACACCTGGTCAGTCCCTGCGTCTCTGGACAGTAACCCCTGGTCAGTCCCTGCGGCTCTGGACAGTAACCCCTGGTCAGTCCCTGCGCGGCCGGCCATGTCCGTCAGGGCCAGCCACACATAGCTGCAAACAGGGCCATCACAGCCGCCCCATCGGCGCTGACTGTGAGGAGCGTCCCTATCAGGCCACCTCGCAGCGGGTGGGCCGGCTATCTGGCGGCGCCGCGCGCCCCGACAGCCGTGCAGGACGACCCGCCCGGATAAGATTGCGACGCTATCGGCTCGAAGCACCGGAGCGACACGCCAGCCGAACACGTCACCTGACCACGTCCTGAGGTCAGTCGGCTGATGCCGGCCGGCGGGCACGCGGATCCGTCCGACGCCAGCTGACGGGCACACGGCTCCGTCTGACGCCAGCTGACGGGCACACGGATCCGTCTGACGCCAGCTGACGGGCACACGGCTCCGTCTGACGCCAGCTGACGGGCACACGGATCCGTCCGACGCCAGCTGACGGGCACGCGGCTCCGTCTGACGCCAGCTGATGGGCACACGGCTCCGTCTGGCGCCAGCTGACGGGCACACGGATCCGTCTGACGCCAGCTGACGGGCACACGGATCCGTCTGACGCCAGCTGACGGGCACACGGATCCGTCCGACGCCAGCTGACGGGCGCACGGCTCCGTCTGACGCCAAACTGTCGGGGCACACGGCTCCGTCTGACGCCAGCTGATGGGCACACGGCTCCGTCTGGCGCCAGCTGACGGGCACACGGCTCCGTCTGACGCCAGCTGACGGGCGCACGGATCCGTCTGACGCCAGCTGACGGGCACACGGATCCGTCTGACGCCAGCTGACGGGCACACGGATCCGTCTGACGCCAGCTGACGGGGCACACGGCTCCGTCCGACGCCAGCTGACGAGCACGCGGCTCCGTCTGACGCCAGCTGATGGGCACACGGCTCCGTCTGGCGCCAGCTGACGGGCACACGGCTTCCGTCTGACGCCAGCTGACGGGCACACGGATCCGTCTGACGCCAGCTGACGGGCACCACGGATCCGTCTGACGCCAAGCTGACGGGCGCACGGCTCCGTCTGACGCCAACTGTCGGGCACACGGCTCCTGTCTGACGCCAGCTGACGGGCACGCGGCTCCGTCTGACGCCAGCTGATTGGGCACACGGCTCCGTCTGGCGCCAGCTGACGGGCACACGGATCCGTCTGACGCCAGCTGACGGGCACACGGATCCGTCTGACGCCAGCTGATAGGCACACGGCTCCGTCTGACGCCAGCTGACGGGCACACGGATCCGTCTGACGCCAGCTGACGGGCACACGGATCCGTCTGACGCCAGCTGATAGGCACACGGCTCCGTCTGACGCCAGCTGACGGGCACACGGATCCGTCTGACGCCAGCTGACGGCACACGGATCCGTCTGACGCCAGCTGACGGGCACACGGCTCCGTCTGACGCCAGCTGACGGGCACACGGATCCGTCTGACGCCAGCTGACGGGCACACGGATCCGCTGTCAGTGACCCTGAGGTCAGTCGACTGATGATCTTGAATAATTCAAAGGTTTCAGGCTTCTTTGACATACGTGTCGCATGGTGGGTGGCTGATGTCTTGCTCTGTGAGCTGATGTCGGCCCGCAAAAAGGAGAAGAGAAAACAGGGAGGAGCCTTTTTAAGGGGGGTGTTTCAACTTTGAATATATTGACGCAAGCATGATGAAACATGATCATGATGAAACATGATCAGACATGATGAAACAAGCTCATTTATAATCATTGGCACATTTTTTAAAGTGGTAAGGACTGTTTCTTGGCAGTGCAACTCCGTGTTCAGTAAACGTGCCTATCAACGCGCCACGCTCTGATTATGTCATCGTACCTTGAGTAACATTGAGTGCCGGTTGACGGCTGGTATGTCTGAAAATCACTCGCGATCGCTCACGAACTCCAGGCATAAACGCTTCGACCGTTACATATTAACTGGCCTTGATCTCCGCATGGCTTAATAAATAGCAGTATTTGAATGACGTCATTGTGACGTCATGAGTGTCAAGGTGACTCTGAAATACTCTCCCTATTTTCGTGGGCGTGTGGCTCAGAAACTACAGTGACTTGGGTTTAAGAAGGGTGGTATTATGAATAACACCGAAAGGTCTTCAAGATGGTGATTCAGCTCAAAACCCCATATAAGTATGGAACACTTCCTTTAAGCTATTTTGACATATTGTACCCACGTGCCTTTAGTCTATGATTTAAGTTTGGCATATATGATAAAGGGTTAGAATTTTCATCCACCGTCATGTCTATGTAGATGTTTAAGCGTCAGAGGCATATTCTCGGGCGTACATCCCGTACATTTCAACGAACTGTGTCTCTAGATGGCGCAACCCAAAGCGAAAATGTAATTCCTTATCCGGATGAGCAGCTTAAGTCTGATACCTTAAAGTTAATTAATGATTGCATAACCACTCAGCAATCCATGTGTTCATTGATGTTCTTGATATTGATGAGCACTGCATGTCCGAGAAACCAGAGGTCCAGGGTTCGATTCCCCGCGGAGCCCGCTCTTTCCGCCAGGGCAAGGAGCAGGCGACCCCAAACAGCCTCAGCAGCTGAGTGCGCCGTAAAGTAATGACGATGTTCTTGATATTGAACAAGATTGATAGTGCAACTAAATGGCACCTGAGAGGTGCTATACATTTTTGCATCCGAGAACCGCTAAATGGTCCCATCCTCTGCTGTTTGGAACGTACCAAAGTACCATTTTGAACTTTGTTCAGAATAACACTTTGAGCTCAAAACCAACCATGCGTACAATCAGCCAACAAATATTAAAGGTGAGCAATATCTTTTTCGTTCGACACTTGCAAAGTGACCTCACATGACCTGATGACGATCTGGTGCAATCCTTAACATTGTTACTGACTTGGGAAAGTCAGCAACAATGGCGATGTCGGCCGGAAATAAGAAAATTATACCGGGCTAATCATAGAAATAATAATAGAAATAACACTGGGCTTCCAATAAGAAAGACTACTGGGCTATTTCATGCAGAGGCCACAATCTAACTGCAAGCCTTCACTGGTGCCGTCAAACACGTGACCTTCACCTAAAGGCGATGCACTCTAAATTTTTGCAACTGATTATCACATGCAAATGCAATGCAAAGCGGCGCAGATTTGTTGAACCACCTGGCGTACTCGGAAGTTGCTTTCAAATTTGGAGTAATTAATCCCTACTTTACGGCCATTGCATTAAAAAACTGTGTCCTAAGCATATTGCCCGGTCCAGACGTTTTTACTCACTTTAGCTACTTAAACCCCAAGCACGGAAGTGGAAGGAACGACGCTCGATGTTGAAAAGTTGGCAAGTGGCAGCCATTAGTGTAAACATGCTGTCTAAGTCACGCTGAAGCATCGTCGGGCTATGCGGATCCATGCACGTGTAACCCACATTCAGTGGCGTAACATGAGTGAGCTTTGGGCCTTACCCCACCCTCTCCCTAGAAGTGGCGGTCCCGCTGAAGCGGTAGGGCCCATGAAATCTTTGGGCCGTTTGAAACGTCCGTAGGGCTTCTAAAACATACAAGGGCTGTGGCGTCACACTGGGGGCATCGAGCCCAAAAAGGTCCTAATAATTTTGGCCCCTATAGTGACGAAGACGAGGGTCCCTTGCCTGAAAGGGCCCATATGACCCAATTTGGCCCCCTCTTGGGGAAATCCTGACTACGCCACTAACACCGATGGCGAGCAAGTCAGCAAGCAAGTTATACGATCGTAAGCCAAGTCGCAGGAAAACTGGACAACCCCACTCGACATTCCCACTGGGTTGCGCATGCCCATGTCCCCGCTGTATCCAGACTTACGCATGCCGATGTCCTCGCTGTGTCCAGACTTACGCATGCCGATGCCCTCGCTGTGTCCAGACTTACGCATGTCCATGTCCTCGCTGTGTCCAGACTTACGCGTGCCGATGTCCTCGCTGTGTCCAGATTTACGCATGTCGATGTCCTCGCTGTTTCCAGACTTACGCATGCCGATGTCCTCGCTGTGTCCAGACTTACGCATGCCGATGTCCTGATCTTCGCGCGCTTAACCTCTCCCGCCACCAGTTTCTCTGCTCGCTCGTGCGCGTTCCCCCGTCCGTGCCGACCGTGCCAATAGCCTGGTAATCTTATTTCGGAGAATATCATGTGTGATGCGTGGAGAGTGTCAGACGCGCTTTACCGCCGGACGACGGGCGTAATCTAGTATACACAGCATGGGTCTCTCCCAAGTGGCCGCGCTCGCACGTCAGTCGTCTAGTGTACACGGAATGGGTCTTTTCCAACTAGCCGCGCTCTCACGTCATTTTTGGTCAGATACGTGAGGCACCGCTAAAAGTGACGTCATTACCGCCGCCGGGAATCACCCTCAAACCGGAAATACGTGAGCGGTTTAGCTGAAATTAAAACGCAAAGCCACACCTTTGTAAGCGGACGCAGGCTAATTGGGCCACTAACGGCATACATTTTGACCGTATTTTGGGCGGGGAGCACGTCTGTCTGCTCCCACCTGTGCAGGCGACGTTTTAGCGAAATCGAAACCGTGCTCACAGTCGCTGCGCTGTGGTGGTGCCCCAGCCGGATATGGTCCGAGGCGCTGGCGGAGCTGGCGCATGAGGCCGGCTCAGAGGTGTCCCGGTCGGCCCCTGGTGTCCCGGTCGTTCCTCACACGTCTCAGAGGTGTTCCCAGCCGGTTCTCACACAGCTCAGAGGTGTCCCGGCCGGTCCTCACACGGCTCAGAGGTGTCCCGGCCAGTCCTTTCACGGTTCAGGGGTGTCCCGGCCGGTCCTCACACATCTCAGAGGTGTCCCGGTCGGTCCTTTCACGGCTCAGAGGTGTCCCGGCCGGTCCTCACACATCTCAGAGGTGTCCCAGCCGGTCCTCACACGGCTCAGAGGTGTCCCGGCGGGTCCTCACAGGGCTCAGAGGTGTCCCGGCCGGTCCTCACACGGCTCAGGGGTGTCCCGATCGGTCCTGACAAGGTTCAGGGGTGTCCCAGCCGGCCCTGACACGGCTCAGAAGTGTCCCGGCCGGCCGTGGCAGGCTCAGGGGTGTCTCGACCGGTCCTCACACGGCTCAGAGGTGTCCCGGCCGGTCCCCACACGGCCCAGGTGTGTTCCGGCCGGTCCTGGCACGGCTCAGGTGTGCTCCGGCCGGTCCTGACACGGTTCAGGTGTGTTCCGGCCGGTCCTGACACGGCCTCAGGAGTGTTCTGGCCGGCCCTGACACGGCTCAGGGGTACCCCAGCCGGTGTGAAATTGAAGGCCGTCCTCCGGCTCGAGCCCGGCTCGCATGAGCTACCCCAGACAGATTTAGACCGGCGAACAAACAGATCAAGCGGCACGCAGATGGAGCGTAATCACACATGTGAAAGCACGACTGCGGCTCACAACAAAGCAATCTGTTGTTAGATTTGTTGTGGCGCCCAGCCCAGCTCAGCCCAGCCCAGCCCAGCCCAGCCAGCCCAGCCAACCCAGCCAGCCCAGCCCAGCCCAGCCCAGCCCAGCCCAGCCCAGCCCAGCCCAGCCCAGCCCAGCCCAGCCCAGCCCAGCCCAGCCCAGCCCAGCCCAACCCAGCCCAGCCCAGCCCAGCCCAGCCCAGCCCAGCCCAGCCCAGCCCAGCCCAGCCCAGCCCAGCCCAGCCCAGCCCAACCCAGCCCAACCAGCCCAGCCCAGCCCAGCCCAGCCCAACCCAGCCCAGCCCAGCCCAGCCCAGGCCCTGGGCCACCATGCTAGCTGCGTCGAGCGGGAGCTCATGGAAAACCTGGGATCGAGGCTAACGGCGACATTGGCGCAGGCTCGTCACGTTTGCTCCCGTTACTCAAGCGTTGTAAGCAGACCACTGTATCCCACGCTGCCGACACGCAGCCGTCACCTCCGTGACGCGAAACCCGGCCTTGTTACGCACTGCCTGAATGCGATAGCTACTGAGTGGAGCGGGGATGTCAGCGCTACGATCCAGATCATTGTTAAGGGGTCCAAGTGGTTGTAGGCTAGGGGCGGCAAGCGAAATTGAGGATGAAACGCTGGGCGTTCTCAAACTGTGCGCGGTACGGATATCTCGCGCGGCACGATCTGAATGCATTTCACCGAATTTGAGACCCGCAAAGCTTGCGCAAAATCTAGCGCTCCACCTGACACCCGAACCCCTATTTCAATGAAACCTTCACATTGGAAAGACGATCTACAAGGGGTACAATATTTCAGGTGATGCATGCCCGTTGCGAATTTTTTAACGTAAGCAGCTCTCCACACTGTCACTCAAGCGTGCAAAACCTGAGAATGGGGCATGTCTATCCAAACTGCAGTTTTTCTTCTGACAAGCAGTGAACATGAGCTCTGTCAATCATCAAAAGTTATAGCATAGTCGAGGTTCTGGAGTGATCCTCTTCAAAACATACGGTTAAGCTCGAAAACGTCGAGCACTTGTCTTCTCCGTCTCCCCCTCCTCGGCCCCTCCCTAACCCAACACGTACACCTTTACGGTGGGGCCACGGGCACGAACGCGTCCAAATGGAGGGGTCAAAGGGCTGATGCCAATGGAGTAGCGAAAGGTACCTGAAGCGGCCGCAACACTGGACGCTTTATCGTTTCTGCGGGGTTGAGACGTGCCTCACGAGGCGCCGGGCGACCCTCGGCGTGACGTGTGGACTCTTGTGACGAAGTGCAGTCCTGCGCGTCACGCAGCCGCGCCCGCGTCAAATGCCAGCGCCGGAAAACTGCGTCCTCCGCGCAAACCGAGGGCGCACCGGAAACGGCAATTATCCGCACCGGAAGCGGGGTCGGCCGGGTCACTGACCTGTGGAAGCGGTCCTCCTCCATGGCGCCGAGGTGACCGGCGCCGCGTGACCTGCGCCGCGGCTGACCCGTGCACCGCCTCCGGCAGCCTCTCGCGGCCCCTCCCCAGGTCGTGTCGCGGCGACGACTGGCGCGGCGCCGCCCGCCGCCAGGTGCCGTCACGATCCGCTGGCGCCGGCGTCGGCCATGGCTTTGGGCGCGCGGCGTGACAGCGCCGAGTCGAGCCGCGTCACCGGCCGCCGAACACGGACGCCAGGTATGGGGGGCGATAGTGGAGCAGCGCGCCACCGGAACCGCTCCACTGCGGGGGAGGCGAGGGGGGCGCCTCCCCGGCCCGGCCGGCCACCGGCGGCAGAGGGGTGCAGGAATGACGCACCGCCCTGCCACGCCGCACGGAGGAGTTTCCGGAGCGTGCTTGAATGCTCCGTTCCCGGCGAGCGCCGAGAGGGCAATCTTGGGTAATGACTTGAAGTGTTGAAATTTCAGTGGCACGCTGCTTGACACCTGTGGTTTAGAATATTACAATAATTTGTGTTGACTAGCAATTACCTTGGCCAATCTTCAGCTCGGGATTGGGACGGACAATACTTATGGACAGTAGCGTGTATGGAACTTGACGAAGTCAAGCATCAAACAAGGAGAAAGGGAGCCACAATTTTGGGGGCGCAACTGCACTTTGAGGACGCGTTATTGCACACTCCGAAAGTTTGCGCTGCGTCCGATAATCACCCACATACCTATGCCAGGCCATCCACTAAGTAAGAAACTAGACGACTTCTAGACACTGAGCGTGCCATCCAAGTACAGCCTGAGTCGATGAGTTAGTCCATTATAGATATCACCAGGACTAAGACTGCACATGGTATACTCGCGTCGCTGGACGCTTGAAAGCCTATGCACGAACGAACCAGTGGAAGATATCATTAAAATCATATCGAAAGGGTGCACCGGCACGGCGACTTTCCTCTATCCAAGCTTTCTGAGATTGTGCTTGAGGAATTGTCGAAAATCTTTTCACTCAAGTCATCTGTCACGACGGACATCCGTATCGCCAAAGGGTCGAAGCGTCCATGGACTCCTCGCATGACCTGCTCTCCGCCGCCCTCTGCATGCGTGAAATGGGGAGCAGTGTTGCGGCCGGTCCTGAATCGTGCCCAAGACCTACTGCAGAGATGCGGATGACATTTGTTGATGTAGCGGGTAAAAGCCGCTCACAAAGGCCCATCTCACGGATTAAGATGCTCCAGCGCTCAGGATAGCCTGTACAGGATAGCCTGTAGCGATACCACCAAAACACTATTGCAAGGTAGCAATACCAACAGAATACTATAGCAAGGTAGCAGTACCAACAAAATAATATTCGGAGACGGTGATGGCACCGGAAATGGCAATGATAACGGAAACTATGTCGCAGGTCGTGAACATCAAACTCACAGATATCGGCCGTTATTTGATCGCCTATGACGAGTGCCGACACTGGCGCCGACGACCGTCGCAATAACGTGCATCAAATAAATCATTGAGCCCTTTTCATGCCCAAAGCATAGGCGTAGGAACGTTCCAAGAAGTGGGGGGGCCAAGCTAACGGTGTACTTCAGGAACTTTTTCCGGAAAGTGAGCCCGATGAACGGGGGGGGGGGGGAGGGAGGGATGGAGGTTGTTATCGCTCTTTATTCAAATGTCATGGCTGTTATGCTAGATATGCATCTAGAGCCGTTTATCACTGGAGCACAATCTGGCCTATTCAACTCATCTGTCATTTGGCAAATAAAGTTTTCCAGCCTCCTTAGATTATTCATCCATTTTAACATTGTCTTTCCTGGGGAGGCGAAATTCCACCAGCGGATAGGTATTTTGGGTCATTAAGGAAGCATCTGCCTCCACAGCGTATATGCCAAAATACGGCCTGGACATAGGCTGGTGATAATTTTGGAAACGGATCGATGGCTCACAGTGCGACAGGTTTTTCATGCGCTTTCATTTCGCTGGCTGCTTTTCAAAAGATAAGACTTGCCGCAGCATTTTATGCGGGAAACAAATTCGGGAGCTTGAACTGCTAGAAACAATGTGACAAAAGCCATAAAACTGGAAATTCTCTCTTAAAAATCAAGTCACATAACAAGGCCCATCTGTCACATGTTCCTTATCTGGGCCCTGCTCCTGTCTGCCGTCGGTGGCCACAGCCCTGGCCCGGATGTCCCCCGCATGACTGACTGCGAACTGATCGTACGGCTGCTTTGTTGCATACTTTGGGACCAGCGTTAGTGCTACATGGTGTATGAAACAGGTGTTGAACACCTGCAGCGGTATCTTTTTTCGAATCATCTTCCCTCACACCACACCATCGCAGAAAAATAGCCTCCTGGAAGCTACCTGCCTTAAGTATGAATTGGCCCAACGGACACTTCATTGCCCATCATGCAGCGTATACGTCTTGATTCGCTTTTGTGTGTATGCAGAGGCGTAACCAGAGCCTTGCCGAGGAGGAACACAAGGTTGACAAAAGTCCATCTTACGGTGAAAAATCCCCTGATATGGCTTACTTGCTAACAAGTGGCACGGTTCCCTTCATTTTATTGTTATTTTTACCTTGTAACCGGAGCAGAAACCAGGAGCTACCGTGAGCTTAATTCCGTTTGCATTTTGAGGTCAATAGACTGCAGAAATCAGGCGTTGAAGACTGTATGGAAGACATCACCGGCACTCTTAACTTACAATTGTTAGTTGACTTTCTAAACCGATAGAATTTAGGAGCTTTGTCCATGTTTTATCAGGGTTCTACAGATATTGAGGACATTGCGAAGGTAGATTGTAGATCAATATGCTTGATCCAAATTTGAATATGAAAATTTGATCGTAGATCGAGTGATGAACAATTTGTATTAACATGGCCGAGCCATGTTTGTCCGAAAATGTTTACCATTCAGTCAGAATCGATTAGTGATGCATTTTATGTAACGTGTTTTTTAACAAGCGCACTCGCAAATCTTAGCAACAAAAACCTAGACGCCAGGCGTTGCAGTCACCGCAGTCCGCGGAGTTTTAGCCCAATAGCTAATACGTAGCCGTGGCCAACCCATGGACGAAAATGATGATGCTTCTAAAATAATTACCTTTAAACACTTTAATCGACTAGTAATACAAGTTATGTGACGTAATTTTGAGCCCGCGCACTCGAAAATTCTAAAAACACGGCCCCAGTCGTTGCATTCTCCGTGGGCCACGCAGCGTCGGTCTAGCAACTAATATTAAATTGTAGCCAACGTGTGGACGAAAATGACAACCCTTGTGAAAAAATATCCTTGGACGCTTCATGATACCAGATCGTGTATTTAGAAGGCAGCCTGAGCGTGTATTTCACGTGTGCGATTTTTAGACTGATTAAAAGAACGGATTGGCCCCTAAAGCCCCGCGAAATGGGGCTGGAATCTGGTGGTTGAACTAGAAGAATGAAGGAAAAATATACATTTTTTGTGTTTTCGCAGCTATTTATCTATACAGAAGACAGGTTAACACGACACCCGCCGTCTGGTGGCACTTGCAGTGGCCGACACTTTTCGGTTTTACGAAGTTGCAACCTAGACCATCCTTGTTCTGGCTCTCGAGGTTGCGGGCGGGCATGTTCAAGCCTTTTGATGTCATATGTTTCAATAATACATCCTGAAAAAATGAGCGGTCTCAGGCAAACATGGTATGACCTTGCTCGTTTTTTTAAAAATTCACTTCGACCCGCGCTATTCAACAGTAATGACAGCCCACTCTACTCAACAATAATGAGACCCCCTTATATCCTTCCGAGTAAGGGGCCTCTTGAGAAGAACACCAGGGGTACATTATCGATCCAATCGCGAAGCGTCTTCTGGCTATCATTCTGGTGGCACGGGGCGGGATCTCCTGGTCGATCCGGAGGCCATTAAAAGGATACATTATGGCACATTGTTCTCATCCCTGACACGGGAGGCCATCTGACCCGCGCAGTTAGCCCCGGATCAGCGCAGGACCCTCATTAAACGCAACAACATCCCTGGTCACCGCAGGTAGTCCGATAGTTGTCACATAGACTCCAGATCGTGTTTTTTTTTGTGTCCTTCAGAGATTTTGGGTTCTCCCTATCTGTAGATTGTAGATGAAATGGGGCTCCCAGTTTTGTATTAACATGGCTAACCCATGTTCGTCTTAAAACGCTCAAGATCCTGTCAGAGCTAATGACCTGATAAGAAAACTACCGTAATATGGTGTTAACATGCGTGCTCGCAATTCATAGCAATAACAGTTTCGACGCCCGACGTTGAGTCTCCAGGCTGTGCGGCGTCGGCCTTGCGGCTGTAACAACAAGCGATGGCCAATGAGCAAACGAAAAAGATGACGCGTCTTAAGGGAGAGGGTTGGTGAACTAGGTAAATCGGCATGCATATTTAATGTAGTGCAAAAGTAAGCCAACTGCAAACTTAATCTGAAAAGTGGGGGGGGGGGCAGTTAACATTGCTGCCCCCCCACTTTGAAAAGTGGGAGGGCCATGCCCCCCCCCCTGACCCCCCCCCCCTGACCCCCCCCCACCCCCCCTGGTTTCTACACAACATGGCCCAAAGCATTGTTTACGGAGTTTCGTCGTCTAAATCATTGGTTGCCAGCAGTGCGCCTTCAGACCAATTCCATTCATTTCAATTCTATCTATTTGTGCTGTGAGCGCGCGAGGTGTAAAGTATCATTCTCGAGTAGTTATTGGTATGCCATTGGACATGTCGGGATTTCATTTTTTTGTACCCTTCGTCAGCGTTTTTTTTCCTGTGTGCATAAATTTAGAAAAAGTGCATAAAATGAAATTAAAGGGACAGTTCATACTGAAATGCAAACATCTTGCTGTGGGTTTTTCGCAACGCTCATTTTGCCTGGGATGTCCTTGTTCTTGCCCCCGCTCTGGTGGAGTTTTCCGTAATATTATATTTGTTTTGGTTAGTACCTCTCAGTTTACGCAAACAATCGTGTGTAGCCAGTAAGATCAGGTGACTGAAACCGAGCATATATGTAAAGCCATCAGAAAACATAAACGAGGGAAGGCAAACTTGACTCGATACTCGTTTGTCCTTTTTAGAGACTTGCTTTTCAAACCAGAATTGCATGTAGATACCACCGCTGTTGCGCAACATTTATGAGTGGGTTTTGCGCGACTTTCTTAACAGAGCATTTGAAAGAAACGAAGCTCAAATCTTAAAGATAAATCTATCTGTCCAAGATGAAACTAGGCAAAATGACGTCTAAATCCCTGGTGACCTTCAGCTTATCAAGCTAAGGAATGCAACGGACTGACTCAAATACGATACGTCACCACACAAATACCAATATACAAACTCGACCGTCGGTTCCTTGGATCTGTCCGTTGCATGCTAAAATCAGTCCACCATGTAGTGGCTTATCCAGCTGTTGTCAAGGGTGGATGGGTACAACTTTATGGAATCCCCTGGAGTTTTGGGTTCATCCAAAAATTAAATTCTCACATTCCGGCCACGAAATGTTCAAATTCTTTTGTACATGCTAAGTGTAATACGAAAAGCCGTCCTCCTGCACGTAGCCCGAGGAAACTAGGGCGTGGTAATACGTACATACCTACAACGCTTTCTTTTTCTTCACGTCATTATGGATGCTGCCATTTCGAGGCTCATTATTCGGAGAAGATATGTCAAAATCAGCTAGAGTTGGCCCCCAATTGCCACCAAAACCAGTCACGACACTTGATTCCAAGGCTGTTTACGGCTAGCCGGCTCCCGGCGGCTAGCCGTCTAGTGGACGAGACCAGCTGATGGCTGATGTTACAGGGTTTACGGCTAGCCGGCTTCCGGCGGCTAGCCGGCTAGTGGACGAGACCAGCTGATGGCCGATGATTAATACGGGGTTTTGTTTCGACTGCAACGAAGGAATATAAAATGCTCCATCGTCCAAAATGCGCTAATGGCGTGGTACACAGGTCTAGTAAGTGGCATAAAGTCATTAGCCCACGGACATGACATATGCGACGTCGTCGGCGCGTAAAATTATCTTCGGCAGTTGTGCGTAAAAAAATGATTGGAGCGCATCCGATGGCTGCTTTAAGGCCAGTGCGCCAAGAAAAATCGTCATCGTATAGATCTCGGACTTGTGCGTATCGACTAATTTAGCCAGGTTCGTATTTTTAGCTTTCAGCTACATAGTGAGATCCTTCTCACTTTATCACAAGAGTCCACGATCGATGCGGGGACCACGGAGAGCTCAAGAGTGCCCGGTCGATTCATATTTAGGTATTTGTCAGCCGTGTTATACATTATATACATACATATTATACAGCGTATACATTCGATACAATGGGGAAATCCAAGGCCAGTGCCAATAGGGACAGCGCCTGAGCAACCAAGGGTGGTCAACATAGAGCCTCCCATCGACGGCGCAGGGTCCTCAGAGCCAGAGGGGGCAGCTAGAGCCTTGGTGAGGGAGACGCAGGATTAACAAAGGGCCTCCGATGGAGAAATCCCCCCCCCCCAAAAAAAAGGTGATGGGTATGTCCCAGCCGTTGATGAAAGGCACGTTTTCTCTTCTGTTTTTTTTGTATTTTTGCATAAACATTAATAATTTTCTAAGGAAGAGTCCTGGAGATTCCCAACACCAATCAGAGCCGATCAGCGATAAATTGTCTAACATAGTTTTGAACAAGCGCGCTCGTAAATTTAAGCAACAAAAACATCTTTGCCCGGCGTCGCAGTCCGTGGTAAACGAGGTCCATTGTCTGGCGATAACGATAACGTATCTGGCAGAATGACATTTGAACATTTTAGTGCATAAATGTGCATATTATAAGGTAGTCCGGGCGTATATTTCACATGTGCGACTTTTACATTGATCATAAGAACGGTTTATCCTATACGGTGTTGCAAAGTAGTTCTGAAATCTAGTGATGAAACTGGAAAAGTAAGGGAAGAATTTGATTTTTTCGCGTTGCTGCAACCGGTTATCTGCCCAGAAGACAACCTAAGAATTTCAAAAAGATACGCTCTAGAGCAGTAAGATATGCCCCAGTCTAAACTATGAACGTCACAAACCGATTTCGAGGGATCTTCGAAAGCCTCGTTTTACGGCGGCCATTCTCGCTCACAAGCGGCCGCCTCCTGGGCTGTCTGCAGTCGTCGACGTCATTCGGTGTCACGAAAACTGTAACCCCGGCAAATCGCTATTCTTGCTCCTGAGTTTGTGAGCGCGCGGGCTCAAGACCCTTTCATGTAATTTGTTGCGCTGATCGATTCTGCATAAGAATGAACGTTCTCAGGTAAACATTGGTGGGCTTATTTTTTAACTCGCTTAGACCCGCCCTGTTCAAAACTCATGAGACCACTTGTTTTTCCGGGCATAGGCCCCATGAAAAGAACAGTAGGGCTACATAACAATTCCCGGTCAAGGGATGTGAAGTCATCTCACATCACATGGGTCCCCTCCTTAATGAGAAAGGTCTATGACCAGCGCAGCTGGACCCGGATCGACCCAGAAGCCCTAATTACCACAGGAAGACCCTTGATACCAGCAGGTGTTCCAATAATTGTCATATAGACCGCAGTCCTTCGGGTCCCCTGGGCCCTTCAGCCTTCCAGTTGGGCCCTTTATCTCTGGTCCCGAGTGCCCTTCGTTCCTTCTTCGGGCCTCCTCAAATAGGGCCAGTGACCAACTCAGGCCACTTGCAGACAGATGAGCCCTGTAAGGCACTGTGGGTCCCTGACCCATGCAGGAACCCCTCCTTGTTTCAGTGACACAGGCCAATGCAAATCGCGGCCCCGGATTTTCTTCTGCTTGTGAAATGGGTCTCCAGGGCTCAGGCTGACACGAACCAGTTTATTCAGCATTGGGGTCTCTGACAGGCATATAGGCCAGCATCATCTCACGGTGTCCCTATCGGTGCAAAACGCCCTCTGACTGATCTTGCGACCCTTCGGGCCGGAATCCTTTATGTGACTTATGTACACCCAGCCCTTCGGAGCCTTATGCCCTCCAATCGGGCAGTTGATCGTCAGTTCCTGTGGCCCCCGCGCCCCCCTCTGTCTTGATCAAACACTGCCCTTGGTCGACTCGACCTCAATCCCACATCGGCACGGATCCGACATCGCGATGCTGGTGGTGTCTGACCGACATAAACGTTCTTATCAATTCAGAATGCCCTCGATCGGCCCAATGGGCCCTCTGGCTGGCGTTGGAACGCCCGGCCGTGCGGGCTGGGGCTCCTAAATACGACTTCCGGCCGGCCTTTCGGGCCCATCGGACCATCGAAGTGGGTCCTTAACCATCGGGCCCGAGGAGTCCGACGGACCCTTCGGGAAAGAGTGCCCCGCTGCTCAGAGCGGGCGAGAAAACCCAAGACCAATGTGGTGGCCCCTGAACGATCGGGAGCGGCCCGGCAGGTTAACATACAGAGCCCACCCATCCGAGCAAACGGGAAGCGTACATGAATTGATGGCCTTGACCAAGACCAGCGTACATGAATTAATGGCCTTGGGTGATCAAGAGGTCCTTGACCGATGAGCGTGTTAGGCCATGGACATCAGCGGAGGGTTATGCGAGCTAATATGGAGCGCCCAATATCATTGCAGCTGGCCCCTGCGCAATCAGTAGCGTCTGGGCTAGTTTACAGAAGCGGCTCCGACAATGTTTAAATGGGATCAAAGGAAAAGAGCCCTAGATTAATGCAGAAGGCCTCTCAGCGTCAAGTGTCTCGGTGCGGTTACCCATATGGGCCCCACCAACAGCGTAAGGCCCTCCGGGCAAATGAAATAAGCCCGAGACCCATGTAAAGGGTCCCTGAGTAACTGTGAATACCCCGGCAGGCTATCATATGGGCCCCGGCAATAGTGTTTAAAGCCTTTCGAGCAAATAGAATGTATCCATGGATGTCCCTGGTCGATCAAGAATGGCCGGCAAATTGGCCAGTAAGGCCCCCCAAAACAACGCAAGGCCCTCCCAGCAAATGCAAGTAGATCACGAGCAACGTACAAGGCTACTTAGTGATCGAATTAACCCGGTAAGTGGGCATAAAGGGCCCGCGGCAACAGGACACGTCCTTTGGACGGTGGAAAGGCCTCAAAATCTCCCCAATCACCACCTTTTTAGTCAGCGAAAAGCTAATGTTGTCAGCTGCCAGCTCAAGGCCCTTCACTTTCGTCCCCGTCCCTGTCTGTCCCTGTCTGTCCGCGACTGTCCCTGGTCCCCTAGGGGCCCATATATGTCCAATTTTGTTATGTTTTTTGTTCGAAAACTGCGTCCGTTCGTTCAGTTTTGAGTCCCTTTGGGCTGAAGGGGGCGTGGTCTCGTGGCCTCCTTCCGGATCCGCCGCTGATGACGCGTGTGCTGAAGAGTGCTCATCGTCACTTAGCATGCGTGTCACAAGCTGAATCTGTCCTTTTAAAAGATATTGAAATGTTTGACTGGCTGAGCACGACGACGTAACCACTGGACTGATATAAACGTTTGGTGACTTCCAGTGATAATAACCACTGTAGATAATAGCCATTGGATAATGTTTATTGTAGTTGATATATCTAGATAATTATTATTGCGATGGATAAAAGCTATTGTAGAAAACAATGCTAGCAGCACTAATCCATACCAGTCACACAGTAAGTCGTGCGTCGGTTATTGCAATCAATGGAGGCGTACAAGTCACTTCAGGAAACAAACGCTCTTATCGCGGCCATTTTGTGTGTGGGATAGACGTTTCTACATTTTCAATTTTGTTTCGCTCGCTCAATGCTACATGTAGCGTTGCACACAGATTTCCAGTCAATAAAGACGCGTGATATAGGCACAGGAGCGGTCCCCACAGCCCAGCTGGTGTCATAGCTGAGCTTTTTACTCCGAAGTTCGCCCCGTTCTGGCTTGCGCGGCGGTCCCGTACCGGACTGCACCCAGCACATTCTCTGCCGTCCACGCGTCCGGCGGCATAAGAGTCCCAATGGTTCAGACGGCTGGAGGGCCTGCCTTCCGGCCCATCCACTCGTTGTAGGCGCGTTAGGGTTGCTTTGGGCGCTCGCTATTTGCCCTTGACAGATATGACCTGCGACCGGTAGCAGCGGCCACACTAAGGGTCAGGTGACGTCAGAGGGCAGGACGGACCGTTCCGAGCATTGCGACACGCTAAACTTCGCACCAAGATTTTGTCGTTAACCTGGTTTTGCGCGATTGGGTGGCAGGGGTCAAAGTTCACACAACACGCATTGTTTAGCGTACGCGGTGATCCCAGAAATTCATTCATTCGAAAGATTTGGATTGAATATCAATGCGAGAAATGCACGCAGTTGCCCAATGCCATGCTCGTCCCCTCTGGGCAAGGACTCTCAAACAAGGAGGAGTGACAGCAGCCCCCGGGGCAAGGCGTCAGCGTTGTTGGACAGCCGGGATCCACTATGCCGGCAGGTGCCGCTGCCGGGGGGTATCGGAGGCAGCTCCCACGGCGCCTTGGCGTGCGGCCGCTGGGTGAAGGTGAAGTACGGCTGACCGCCGCCAGGGGCGGCGCTTCGCTCCGAAGTCGGAGGGAACACCGGCGTGATGCTGTCCTGGAGTGCCGCCACCGCGTCCAGGTCAGGCCCCGTGAGGCATGGCGCGCCACACGTCAGGCCCAACACCTGGAATGGGTGGAACATTTCCGTCAGATCCTTGCGCCCAGCATTGTCCTCGACGCGGCGTGCAGGATGTGAAGTCTGGAGCCTGATTACCGTGACGTCACTGGCGCCAGCCGGCGGTGACCGCTGATGGACCACCTCCTGGCAGTCCCGGCCGTGAGCCTTGCTGCGCGGCCGAGCGGTGTTCCTGGAACCGGCTGTCTGACCAGTTTCGGAAATCAGTCCTCGCATCTCCAGCGTGGTGCCGCTCTTACCTCGGCAGCCATCGGACGCAGCGCAGCTGCCGCCCATGGTACCAACGGAGCGGAGAACACTCCTGATTCATGATGCAAGTGAGTTGGATCACTGAAGTTGATGAAACCGGGCGGTTACAGCCTCTCCACCTCTAGGACGATTGGACAAGAACATAAGTTGGCCGGGGCGCATTATTCGCTTTTGGCTTGTGTACGGTAAGGAAAGTCAAGAATACGTCTCGTAGGACCAACTTAGTGCATCTTCGCCCTGCAGGCTTTCAATAATCAGGAGGTAGGTCAGTAACGTGGCGCGTTGAGCACTCGATGCCCGCAGGTCGGTGGTAACACGGCTTCAAGCTCAACTGGCCGAACTATGGCTGGGGTGGGCTGAATGATCCATGGCATGCCTCAGACCCGGGGGAGGTGGCTGCACCCATGTGCACACCCTCCCGACATTGCCAAGGAAACTACGTCAGCTGAAAACGTTTGGTACGATGGAGCTTGTTCCGCAAAGACCAGCAGGCAGTTGATCAAAATTATAAAATGATGCGTAAAACGGCGAATATTTCGTGACGACTGGTATAGCCATCTGCTGCTGGCAAACCCCCGCTTACCTGCTGGGTACTTTGCAACGGATGTGAGACGTTCCCTGACGAAAGCGGACACGTCTCACGTGAACACACCACCTGGATCGCAAGTCCAAAGCGCAAATCAACACATACAATCATCACGTTACAAATCAGTCGATATTGCACCAGCGGATCACAGCGGGGCAGGGCTCACCTGCAGGGCAACGCAGACGGTGTGTACGCGGAGGCGATCATGGCGGCCGACTGACCAGCGGTCGTGGGCGGCTGGGGGGCCGCGGACGGACCTGGCCACCTCCGATCGCGCTGGGCCGCCTGCCAGTCCGCAGGCTAGCCTGCATGAGGCCCTGCGGTTGGCAGGGAGCATCCGGCTCAAAGCTCAATGATCAGATCGCGCCGGCGGATCGTGCTTTCCCATCAGCTCTGCTCGGTTGACGAGGGGCTGCCAGGGCCGCGAGGAAGACGTTGCGGCGTACAGGATGCGAACCCACGGCACCGGTAGGCGCGATTCAGGTATGGACAATGGACATCAGTGGGTTTTTGTGGGATTCGTTGTGTTCATGGATTCGAAAGGCAAATAGCTGTGTGATATGCAACCATCAACTGATGAAACCTCTCACCACCGTTTGCGATCAAAAAAGCCATTATCAGACCGAACGCATTTGTAATGAAGACGGACATCATTTTAAACCGTATGTATTACAATGTTGGATGCATAATCAAAAGTCCCTGCACGTCGTGCGTGGAGCGCGTTGGTAATGAACGTCATTGTTATTATCATAAACATGGCAACATACTGTCACCCTGGCCCAACTGTCACTAGTTCAGTTGTACTGACTCAGTTGCCTGGTTATCTGGTTGGCAGCGATTCATTCTCAGGTAACATCTATTGCGGCTCGGTTAACAACAGACCACTCCCGGGGTACAGCGGCCAACCCTCGGGTGATAGAGGCCTACGCTCTGTTGACAGCTGCGCACCCTCTGGTGACAGCCACCCACCGTTGGGTGACAGCCATCCACCCTCGGGCGACTGCGCATTTCTAAGTGGTCAACCCCACCATAGGATGATCTCACTTGCCACCACAGAATGAAGGCGTTTCGGGCTTTAGGTCACGCCGACTACCCTGATCATATGGCGCCCATCCCCAGCTACAGGAGAGCGGTGCTCCGAGTACCTGGGTTCAGCTCACAAGACCGGTCCACCCTATCCTGGCGCCAGGCGGACTTCCGACATTATCCGGGGCGGACGACACTCAGAGCCCGACAGAGCGTGTACTGACTCCCAGGCGTCCCAGGGACGCGCGGACCGCGTGCTGACCCCCCGCGCTGACCTCCCGTGCTGACCTCCAGACATCCATGGGCGGATTCGTCGTGTATTGACCCCCCCCCCCCCCCCCCCCCCCCCCCTAGGCTTGCATATTACCGTATCATCGCCCACAACAAATCACACCCTGTGCGGGTGCAAGACACTGCCCAGTGTAGCTTGTAAACGAATTGCAGCACTCATCGGTGAACTCGCCAGAACAAACTGCAAAACAGCCGCCAGCAGCCATCCACGACGGGACCGGTCAGGAGGCCGCCAGCGTGTTCTGTCTATCCCACCTAACAACACAGCGGCGCGCGGCTATTTTCAGCCAGCTATTCCCAAAGCCGGCTTGAGCAGCGGGGCCCCCTGCTCAGCCTGCGGTAGCACGCGCGGTAACATCGCACAATAATAGCAGTGTGTTCTCCGAAATGTTGCGAATACTTGGGCCACAGCCATCCCAGCCACAACAGCATCCTGCTCTGTGGTTTAAGCGTGATCACCGCCACACAATCCACGCCACATGATGTGCTAAGAATGAAAAACACACGGTCAAAGGGCATGGTGACGTCAGTGACGTAAGCTGCCAGCACCGTCACACTGTGTGCACACGGTGTCACGTGACGTTCTCTGACATGCGACACACACGGCCCCGCGACTTGTCCTGTGACGCGCCCAGCAGCGGCCGCTGGACTTCGGGTGTGGCAGCAGCAGAGCGGTGTTCAGCAGCAGCAGAGCAGCAGAGCGGTGTTCGCATCGGTGTTACGGTGAGCGGTGTTCGCATCGCTATCACAGTGGTCTCCGCAGGCTCGTCAACCGTTCCCAGCTTAGTCTGCTGCCGCGCTGCCCCGCCGGCGGCGCTGGACTCTCGCTGGCACTGCCCCGCCGGCGGCGCTGGACTCTCGCTGGCACTGCCCCGCCGGCGGCGCTGGACTCTCGCTGGCACTGCCCCGCCGGCGGCGCTGGACTCTCGCTGGCCCGCGACACATCGCTGCCGATCTGGTCACCGCCCGATCAGCAGAAGCTGATTGATTGGTTCCTGGCGCCGATCTGTTGCTGATCTGGCGCTGATCTGTTGCTGATCTGGGGCAGGTTTTTCGCTGCTTTGGCGCAAATATTTTGCTGATCTGGGGCTGATTTGGAACTAGGGTTGGACTCTTCCCAAATCGAGTTGGAAGAAAGACTTTAAAAACACCGTGCTAACCATGGGTGTTGCGTACTGGGCAAGCCATGGGGCAAGGGTCAAATGGCCGCCAAGGAGGCCAAACCTCCGAAGCTCTCCACATTATTTTAGAAGACGTCGTCATTGTTGCAGAGCTTCATTTCATTTGGTGATGTCCACCCAACTCGGAGATATCCCCGCGATGCTACATGCTGCATGGTCTGGTCTCATGGTAAATCAAGAAGCACCCTATTGCGCCATATCGGTATCAGATTAGCACTGGAGCGAAGCCAGATCAGCGAAGCACCACATTAGCATCAGATGAGCATGAGACCAGCACTGATCAGATCAGCACCAACCGGCACCAAATAAGCACCAGATCAGCGTCAGATCAGCACTAGATCGGCACAAATCAGCACCAGATTAGCACCAGAACAGCACGGCTCGAGCCCGTCGTCAGCACCAAACCCAGTCCTTGTGGTCCCGTGGTCGGCAGAAATAGGAGCAGTGCGTCTTCAGGCGAAACCCCTTGTCTATCAGGCTGGGAGAACCGACGAAGTCGTGCGGGCTCTTGCGCTGCGTGGGGAACGGCTTGGACATGGGGTAGTACCAGCAGAGGTAGCTGTCGTGCGCGATGAGGTCGCGATGCTTGACGATATGAGGCCAGAGGACCACCGTCAGCACGCGCTGGTCCAGACCCTGCGGACGAGCCGGGTCAGAGGTCAGAGGCCAGAGGACCACCGTCAGCACGCGCTAGTCCAGACCCTGCGGACGAGCCGGGTCACAGGTCAGAGGCCAGAGGACCACCGTCAGCACGCGCTGGTCCGGGCCTCCTAGACCGATCCGGGCCCCAGGTCGGAGGTCAGAGGACCACCGTCAGCACGCGCTGGTCCGGGCCTCCTAGACCGAGCCGGGCCACAGGCCAGAGGTCAGAGGGCCACACCGTCAGCACGCGCTGGTCCAGACCCTGCGGACGAGCCGGGTCACAGGCCAGAGGTCAGAGGGCCACCGTCAGCACGCGCTGGTCCGGGCCCCCTAGACCGAGCCGGGCCACAGGCCAGAGGTCAGAGGACCACCGTCAGCACGCGCTGGTCCGGGCCTCCTAGACCGAGCCGGGCCACAGGTCGGAGGTCAGAGGACCACCGTCAGCACGCGCTGGTCCGGGCCCCCTAGACCGAGCCGGGCCACAGGTCAGAGGTCAGAGGGCCACTGTCAGCACGCGCTGGTCCGGGCCCCCTAGACCGAGCCGGGCCACAGGCCGGAGGTCAGGGGGCTACCGTCAGCATTGTTGTGATTACGTGGTGTGTTGATTTTAATGCAGAATCTAGCAAGGATAGCGACGATTTCAAGTGCATGGCAACGTGCAGCGATGCCCTTCGGCCTGGTGGCGCTATTGGCCTAACTTCACGGCGAAACTCATAGAACAAAGCACTGGTCAAGCGATCAGTTTACGCTTTCTGCGTCTCTTCGGCGGAAAGATTCGTATTGAAATCTCTGTTTGGTAGTGGAAACGCAATTCGAAGTATTGTTCAAAAAAGAGCATAGTTGCGTAACAAGTTTGCTGCGTCCAATACCCTACACTAGCGCATGAATACTTTTGAAAAACGCGTCATTCGGCGTGGTTGGTATGAATGCTGCACTGCAAGCTTTAAGAAATATATCCTATTTAGGCAGGCATACCAAACAGTGACATGAGCACGGAATCTACAATCAGCCACAGCCCAGTTGGACCAGAGCAAAGCCTGAGCCTGCACCCGTCGTCGCGTGTGATCAGTTCATCTTGCGTCTTCCCTTGCAGTGTGCCGGCGCGTCCCGAACGGTTTACTGGGAGGAGGGGTGCGAGACCATCCAGTCATGATTGCTCATCCAGCGCTGCAGCCACGGCGAGCAGCGCGGCCACCTGCTGGTCGGCAGGCGCAGGTGTTTGTCCTCGTTGTGACGTCATGCTGAGCAGCAGCGCTCCGACTGGCGGTTCATGTCGGCACGCTATCCCGGAACAGTTCCCTGCATGCTATCCCGGAACAGTCCCCTGCATGCTATCCCGGGACAGACCCCTGCATGTTATCCCGGGACAGTCCCCTGCATGCTATCCCGGGACAGTCCCCTGCATGCTATCCCGGGACAGTCCCCTGCATGCTATCCCGGGACAGTCCCCTGCATGCTATCCCGGGACAGTCCCCTGCATGCGCCGCCGTATTTGTGCATGTCGTAGCAGGTAGCCAATGAACATCAATGACACCGGCCAGTTAAACGAAAACAAATAAACAAATTTCTGAGCCAGCACGAACGACTCGAAGTATACAAAATCTCAAGACACGTTGATGGCTTATCAACAGTGCTCTTAACAGCTGGATTTGATCCTTTCCTCACTCACTGTCATATCACCACGTCACCACTACGCAAAGCCAAGGTCGCCAGGCCAAGGTCATCATACAGCAGGGTCTGGTGTATCTGGTCGCCAAGGTCACCAGACACCGACCTTGAACTTCCACTGGGTGGAGTTGATGATGCGCTGGCGGACGCGCCGGTAGATGTCGTTGTGCCTGTTCCAGCCGCCCCACATGCCGCCTAGGATCTCGGTGCCGTGCGCAGGCGCGTCCCGCATGGCGTGGAACGTCTTGTTGGAGGCGATCCACTCGTCCACCGCCGCCCGCTCACGCTGCCGGGCAGGTCAGGTCAGCGTCGGATCAGTGCGGGGCAGGCCAGGTCAGCGTCGGATCGGTGCGGGGCAGGTCAGGTCAGCGTTGGATCAGGACAGGCCAGGTCAGCGTCGCATCAGGGCAGGCCAGGTCAGCGTCGGATCAGGGCGGGGCAGGCCAGGTCAGCGTCGGATCAGGGCGGGGCAGGCCAGGTCAGCGTCGGACCAGGGCGGGACAGGTCTGGTTAGCGCCGGATCAGGGCGGGGCAGGCCAGGTTAGCGTCGGATCAGGGCGGGGCAGGCCAGGTTAGCGTCGGATCAGGACAGGCCAGGTCAGCGTCGCATCAGGGCAGGCCAGGTCAGCATCGGATCAGGGCGGTGCAGGTCAGGTCAGCGTCGGATCAGGGCGGGACAAGCCAGGTCAGCGTCGGATCAGGGCGGGACAGGCCGGGTTAGCACCGGATCAGGGCGGGGCAGGCCGGGTTCGCGTCGGATCAGGGCGTGGCAGGCCAGGTTAGCGTCGGATCAGGACAGGCCAGGTCAGCGTCTCATCCGGGCAGGCCAGGTCAGCGTCGGATCAGGGCGGGGAAGGCCAGGTCAGCGTCGGATCAGGGCGGGGCAGGCCAGGTCAGCGTCGGATCAGGGCGGAGCAGGTCAGGTCAGCGTTGGATCAGGGCAGGGCAGGCCAGGTTAGCGTCGGATCAGGACAGGCCAAGTCAGCGTCGCACCAGGGCAGGCCAGGTCAGCGTCGGATCAGGGCGGGGCAAGGCCAGGGTAGCCCCGGATCAGGCAGGCCAGGTCAGCGTCGCATCAGGGCAGGCCAGGTCAGCGTCGGATCAGGGCAGGGCAGGCCAGGTAAGCGTAGAACCAGGACGGGGTGGGCCAGGTCAGCTTCGAAACAGGGTGGAGCGTGCCAGCTCAGGTTAAACAAGTGTTGATCGGCGCAGGAAAAGACAGCGTACGCCAGAGCAAGGCAGGCAAGGTAGGGCAAGTCAAGTCAGGTCACGTTAGCGCAGGTCAGGGCCGGGCAGCGCAGGGCTGGGTAGAAAAGGTCATGACATGGAAGGGTCAGAGTGAGGAAGTATGGAGAGTGGGAAACACACCAGTCCAGATTACGCAAATCAGATCGGGGTGGTTCAGAGCAGGTCATGTCTGCGTCAGGTCAGGTCGATGCAAAGGGTGTTGACAGAGAGGGCAGGGGCAGCTCAAGGCATGTGGTAGAGAGGGATGGGCTGATCAAGTCAGATCGTTTTAGGGCAAGACATAGCAGGACAGGACAGGGAAATGTATGAATAACGACAAACGACACGCAAACAAAAAGGACCAGACGAAAACGATGCAAAACTAATAATATTCCAGTGCACGTGACATCATTAGCTGCGCTTCTTGGCAAGATATGGATTTCAGAGGCAGCGGCCACAGAAAACTCAGTACCCCGCAGACACAGAACACTGTTGGTCAGGGAAACCCAGCCCGCATGAAGCAACCGGTTTTTTCGCGGATGCAGGTCGCAAACATCAGCACCGGTAAAGATGTCGCCATCATCGCAGCACCAGCTGCTCTTCTGAGTTCCCTGGTCACAGGCTTCACGGAGTCTCGTTTCCTCGTGAAGTAGTGCTCGCTACAGTATTTAGCAATAGAATTGGCCGTTAAGTCCGTTACCTTCCACCCTCTCACGGCCGAGTCACCTAGTCGCCACACAACGAACAAGATTTGAACTCTAGTCTCGGGGCCGTAGCCGCTACGTGGTGCCGGAGGCGCCATTAGCGCGCGCAGGAGCTGGAGAGTCTGCTACCCATCGAGGCTCCCGCGAGTCCGCCACCCACCGAGACTCCTCGCGAGTCCGCCACCCCACCGAGACTCCCGCGAATCCGCAACCCACCGCGACTCTTGCGAGACCCACCGGGACTCCCGCGAGTCCCCCCGCCCACCAAGACTCTTGCGAGTCTGCCACCCCACCGATCCGATGAGCGAGTCGAGGTCGCGGACGATGAAGCGCTCCACGGTGTCGTCGGCCAGCGGCATGAACCGCCAGATCATACCGAACTTTTTACTGAGATCCCCGAGGCCGGGCAGGTTGCGCACGTCGCAGAAGTCCACGTTGTCGTAGCTGCAGCGGCAAAGAGCTACACTCAGACAGCGCCTACTGGCTCAGGAAAAGGACGCGCTACACGTCATATCGTCTAGATCATGTTGGCGATTGCTTACCCATTGTTATGGGTTTGCACGGATGTATTTCAACTTGCGCATGCGGTTGGGATTACGTTTTGCAGTGTAAAACCATGTCGTTGATGGACGTAACCATCCTTGCGTTATTATCGGCCGCAGTTGTCCGAGGACGTCACGGTGACGTCACGTCACGGTGACGTCACGGAGGGTGCCGCGCATCTGCGGGGTACACTGCGTAACGGCCCAGACAATGCTGAATGTCTACCGCCGCCGTCAGATTGCTCTCAAAATGTTTGCATGCCCCAACGAGAACAGACACAATCTCCGAAAAAATTATGCCCTGCCTCCGCAAAAGCCGTTCCATTATCTGTTGTTGCAATAAAAACTGCCGATCAATAAAGCCAGCATTTTCCACACCATTTGTGGTGATAATGTCATAAGAAATTTAAGTCATCCACCAAATTTAAAAATGGGTTTCTCGTTTCTCAATCTGGTCCTTTGACAGCTCTAGATGATTGAGCGTCGTACGTATCCAGCACAAAACAAATAATTAATTCATACTGCCATGACATGTATGACGCTATACGCAAAAACGGAAACGCGTTACGAGCCGAGCGCAGCGCAAGGAGCCACAGTGTGCATGCACCACTTGCCAACTCACCGACATGCCACGCGGCAGACGAGCTGGCTCTGGCCCGGCTGGCTGAGGTCGATGTCGTGGTACACGCGCACCACCCAGCCGGGGTAGACGCTCGGCACCCTCGCGCAGATTCGCCTCAATCCCGCCGAAGAACACGCTTGACGCGTTGCCGTAAAAGCTGAACGAGATGACGTTCTGTCCCGGGCCACGCAGGTCGGCGAAGCCGCCGCAGCTGGAGCGTGTGCCGTTGAGCCGGCGCACCGCCGCCGGGTCGTAGGAGCGCCGGCACGCGCAGCCCGGCAGCTGGTACTGGGCCGTCGCCGAGCCAGGCTCCGCTGCCGGCCCGGGCGCTGGGGACGCCGCCGCACCCGGCGAAGAGGCGGCCGGCGGCCCGCTTCGGCCTGGCCCGATGGTGGACCCGCTCCAGTTTCAGGCCCAGCAGCGGACGCGCCGCCGCGTTCGACGCGAACAGGTCCCGGTCGACCAGCCGGTTACCGGGCGCCCGAGTCACCGTCTCGCGTGCGAACGTCCTGTCGCGTAATGTCGCCGGCGAACGCACGTCTGCCGCGGACGCAGGCACCGCAGAGGGTGCGGACGCGAGTACCGTGGAGGGTACGGGCACGAGTACCGCAGAGGGTGCGGACGAGGGCACCGCAGAGGGTGCGGGCTCGAGTACCGTGGAGGGTGCGGACACGAGCGCCACTGTGGGGCCGGACACGGTCCTCTCTCTCGTGTCCACTCCCTCCGACGGGTCAAAGTCCACAAACCGCTGGCCGGAGACGTAGCTCCGCCTGGCGGCGTTGTGCAGGGCGGCGGGGGCGGCCTGACGCCGGTCTGCCGGCCCCGCGTCATCGCTGTGCTCGCTGCCCAGCGCCGCGCGCCGCCACACCAGCCCAGCTCCGGTCCGTGCCGCTGGTGCAGGTACCGTCCACCGGCCCACCACCAGCATCACGAGCAGCACTGTGGTGGCCAGCGCTGGCACCAGCAGCGTGCGGCCTTTGAGGCGCAACACGTTGGCGGCCACCCGTAATGTCTCTGGTGCCGCCATCTCACGGCTGGTCACTAGCGCCACCTACCGAAAGACGGGCACAGACGTCACACAAGAGTCCGGCATAAGACTGGCATATCACATATAGCTGTAACAAAAAAAGAGCGTCAGAGAAACTCCGCGTCAATTGAACCCTTTTATCCTCTTGTTTGCCTCATCCTTCATTCTCATGACGCCCCCGCTTGTCTGGGGCAGACTGCATGCGTCAAACACGAGTGGGCCGAGAGGCCCCTGGGAAGGGGGGACCCCGACCGGGCACCCAACGCACACCCCAGCGCACGTCCCGGCGTGAGCTGAAGTTTGGTGGTTGGCCCCACAGGTGCATATAGTCCTACCCTGCTGTTACTGTTAGCCGTTCTCATTCTATCCCATAGCCCTGAAATGATCTGTTATGGCTGAAAGAGCCCCGATCTAAACATCCAAACAACCAAACTCAGAGCAAAATGCATATCCCAACATTGCAATATTTTGCGTTCCAGTACACGGAAGATGCATGCAAACACAGAAGATCCGCAGGGCGCATGTTCTGCGGCTTGACAGCGATCGCCGGCCGGTCAGCCAAAGGCCGCCACCCCTTGGGGTGGAGGGGCGCACGTGGAAAAACTCGACCACTGCTTTGCATTTTGTGGCAGCACGCCCACGTCTGACCACGGACGCGTCTGTGGCGGCGTGACACCGTCAAATGCCGCGTCAACCACCTCAGTGTTGTGTTGCGCTGAGCCATTCAAAACAGGGAGCGCGATGCCCCATGGGCCCCGTTGGCAGTGTAGTGGGTGCGCAGTGTAGTAGTGTAGGTTGGCAGTGTAGTGGGTGCGCAGTGTAGTAGTGTAGGTTGGCAGTGTAGTGGGTGCGCAGTGTAGTAGTGTAGGTTGGCAGTGTAGTGGGTGCGCAGTGTAGTAGTGTAGGTTGGCAGTGTAGTGGGGTGCGCAGTGTAGTAGTGTAGGTTGGCAGTGTAAGCGGGGCGCACGAACGGCGGGCCGCGGCATACGCTGAGAGGAAACACTCACATTACAGCCTCAGCACCAGTCCGAATTCATAACTTTTGCGACCTCACTCGTCCAAGTTTCAACAAAGCGCGGCGCTCCACTCTCAGCACCACTCAGAGGCTCCTCCCTGCCGCGTCACGGACCCAGAGGCTCTCCCTGCCGCGTCGCGGACCCAGAGGCTCTCCCTGCCGCGTCACGGGTCCAGAGGCTCTGCCTGCCGCGTCACGGACCCAGAGGCTCTCCCTGCCGCGTCACAGACCCGACGTTCACTATCGGCGCCACAGCCAACTCTCGCCATCAAGTGCCGGAAAGACGTCCGGTAGCGTCGCAACGGTCCAGCACAGGGCGCTTCCTCCTTCCATCTTAATTGGCGGCAGATTCCGTTGCGTCGCCGGGAACCGTGGCAACGGTCGGCCCGGGCGATGGCGTCCCCGGTCGCGTCTCGGGACGCCACGCTCCATCAGCCGGTGCCGGCCGATCGCCATCATAATAATCCGGGCCCGCCGCGCTGGGGAGCCTGCGAGTCGCGCGAGCCGGGCGGCAGCAGCGTAGCCAGGCCGGCCGGCGGCAGCGGGAGCCTGCGAGCGCGCGAGCCGGGCGGCAGCGGCGTAGCCAGGCTGGCCGGCGGCAACGGGAGCCTGCGAGCGGGCGGACCGGGCGGCCAGCGGCGTAGCCAAGCCGGCCGGCGGCAGCGGGAGCCTGCAATCGCGCGAGCCGGGCGGCGGCGGTGCAGCCAGGCCGGGTACACCTCTTCGGCGCCGGCCGGTGCGCCGACGGCCGGCGCGTGCTGCCTGCCGCCGGACACGGCCGAGGCCCGCCTGACTCCTCACCGCGGTGGGGTGTGCTGTGTGGGGGGGGGGGGGGTCCCGCCTCACCAGCGACGGCCGACAATAGTAAAGCGGGACGGCGGCGGACACCGCGGAGTCTGCACGGCCGGTGGACAAAGGCGGTGTAAGGACGGCGGCGGACACAGGCTGTGTCCGGACACCGGTGGCATGAGGACGTCGGCGGACGCCGGCGGTATCAAGACGGCGGCGGACACCGGCGGTGTCAGGCCGGCAGACGGACCCTAACGCCGCTGTTGTTGTTTGTGAATGTGACGTTAGTGGTCTCCTGTTCTGCCGTTGTTTGTTTATATCTTATCTCCGCCTCATTGTGCTTTCTTTTTGTCCCGTTGCCGCCTCCCGTTCTGCGTCGCCTCCTCCTGGCACTGCCGGCACTACTGGGGCATTTTGCCGACCACGACCATCCTGGGGAGGGTTCGTAAAGGCTCGTAACGGAGGTTTCTCGTACCACGCTATGATATCTCAGGATCTGGCTCTGGGCCGTGGAAGTTAAAACGGCAGTTGGTAGCCCTTGTCACTTTAATCAAAAGAACGGCGCCTTCTTGGGATAGAGTTTGGTATAAACGAGAAAGGGCCTCAGCCCCTGGTTTTTCGGAATTATGACAGAGTTATTTCGCTGAGATATCGATCCTCATTGCATACCGAGCGCAAAATGTCCTCGAAGCTTACGCGCCCTCAAACGCCCAGCCACCGCGACGATACTCGATATACGAACAGGGATTGGCTGAAGCATTTTATGAACAAACATCGGTCATCTGGTAGTACTTCCTCACACTGATACTGCACTCGTGATTGCAAGCACATCTTGAAGCGTAGAGTACTGACAACTTAACCGATGGTTTGCTCTATAACGTCGTTTAACCGTTTGATAGCTCTCCTTGGTGGCTCCGTGGCCCTGCAACACTAGCCATCTAAATCGAATGGCTGGGTCACTTGGCAGCAGGCGGCAGGACTTTATTACTCTGGCAGGAAAAATACGGCAAGAATGCGTTCAACGGTCAGATCATTTACGGTGAAGGTTACCCCAAGCTGGAGTCGGGTAAAGATATTTACGTGAAGGGTTTTCTTATCCAGCTCCACCTTCGCGTATGTCGCAGCCAAACGCAACAGCTTGACTTGGCGCGTGAAATTTTAGCACAACGGCCAGCAAAGAAAAATTGATAGGCAAGGCAATTACTTAAAAGGCTATACCGCACCACCTCGGCCCCCGGTCCACACTCGATTCTCCCTGCCCAGCCCAGCCCACTCCAGCCCGCCCAGCGCACCCCGTCCGAGCGCAGCGCACCCCGGCCCGCCCAGCGCACCCCGGCCCGCCCAGCGCACCCCCGGCCCGTCCAGCGCACCCTGGCCCGCCCAGCGCACCCCGGCCCGTCCAGCGCACCCTGGCCCGCCCAGCGCACCCTGCCCGCCCAGCGCAACCCGTCACAGCCCAGCGCACCCTGCCCCGCCCAGCGCACCCCGTCCCAGCCCAGCGTACACCGGCCCGCCCAGCGCACCCCTTCCCAGCCCAGCGCACCCCTTCTCAACCCAGCGCACCCTGCACGCCCAGCACACCCTGCCCGCCCAGCCGCACCCCGGCCCGCCCAGCGCACCCCTTCCCAGCCCAGCGCACCCCTTCCCAGCCCAGTGCACCCTGCCCGCCCAGCGCACCGGTGCGCCGGTCACCGGTGCTCTTACGGCCACCCATTGGCGTAGCGTGGCCATGATCCTCTGCAGCACGCAGCACCGCTGAGCGCGCCCGCCGGCTCTGACCGCGTGCTGCGGAATACGGTACAGCCTCTGACTCCGTACAGTCTCGGACACTACACTATGTGAATGATTTACTCTTCTGAGTCATAGGACTCTTGAAAAAATGTGCGTGGTTTGTTAACTGATGCATGGCAACTGGTCGGCAAGTCCCTGGGACTCGGTATATGTAAGCTGACTTGAAATTGCTTTAATGCCGACCGAAAGCGATCTCTCATTGTAAGACTGCATTCTGACCACGCGAACTCCAACCAGCTGATGTATTACACCAAACCATTCCATAGCAAGAGGGAAAACTGGACACCGCTGCCTCTGACGTCACAAGCAACCGTACAAGCCTTCTCATATGGTGGCATGTATCCGCGGCTTAGTCCACCATCATAACAGCTGTTCCAGTTTGCATCGGATAACTACAAGGTGTCTGCTAAAAGCGTGTGGTGGACTCTCCTGAGCCGATTAAAAGCTGTTCGAGAAAGAGAAGGAACGTGTTTTTACCCACCCTTGGATAAGTGCCCTACTTGAGCTAGTTGGTGAATGATTGCACATAGCTTGATCAAAAGGAGCGATATGCATGGCCCACGTTGTCACACAAGACTTAATGGCAGGTATACGACCATAGAGATCACGGATTGCACCCAAATAAAGGCACAGCCTTTCACGCGAAGGTTAGCGTCGTGACCAAGCATTGGATGCCTGTCTCATATCTAGATAAAGGCTCATCAACACAGGACGGTGTGCGTGTTGAGGGGCTGATCTGATCTCGCATCTCGGATTATACTTCGTGATGGATGTGTAAAACACGTGGTTATTTAATGCAGCGACCAAAGCCAACCACGAATATGGGCCAAATGGCAGAGATCAGTTTTGTATGCACGTTCACACACATGCGCACCACACACACGCACACTCACGTGCAACACCAGTGAGGCAAAAACACCACGAAAGCTACCATGCCGCACGTCCGAACGCCGTTGCCCCAGGTGCCCGGTGGGACTGTTCAGCTACCCCTTCCGAGCTGTTCAGCTGCCCCGGCGGGGCTGTTCAGCTGCCCCGGCGGGGCTGTTCAGCTGCCCCGGCGGGACTGTTCAGCTGCCCCGGCGGGACTGTTCAGCTGCCCCGGCGGGACTGTTCAGCTGCCCGGGGGACTGTTCAGCTGCCCCGGCGGGACTGTTCAGCTGCCCCGGGGGACTGTTCAGCTGCCCCGGGGGTCTGTTCAGCTGCCCCGGCGGGACTGTTCGCCCGGTGTCAGCTCGCCGTCCTCCGCAGCGGCTGCAGCTGTAGCAAAGCACACCAGACTCGCAACGATGCAGACCGGGCCCGCGCGACACAAGAAGACGGACGAGTTCTCGCGTGTCTGCACACTGGCGCCGACCTGACCAGCTGCTCCGCTCCGAGACCAAACGCCTGGACCATCCTCTGCCATGATACCATCGAAGCGCGTGAGCCGATTCCCACACGGGCGGCGCCGTAGGCTCCACACCGCCGGCCGCCGCCTGGCGTGGGCACTGTCCCGAACAGGCGGCGACTGTCGCGTTTTTGTCGCCGTTTACGGGCAAACGTTTCCGTTGCCGCACCGCAACCCCGCCAGATGGGTGCCGCCGCGACGCCGGGGCTATGCCGTTAGTGAATACCGGGTGGCGTCGAGTCAGCGGAGATTAGGCCCCGGTCCAGGCTGCGCAGCAGTGAGGCCAAACTGCAACTCACGCTGTCCCAGCCGGGCACAGCCAGCACTGGGTCAGGCGCCGGATGCCGTCCCCCAACCCGGACACGGTCGGTAGACGCCATGCAATGCACGTGCTGCTGGGCTGCAACAGTCGCAGAGCGCTCCGGGTCTGCGCCAGCCGGCTCTATGTCTGACGTGTCTGATCTAAGCGCGGCTGACCTCGGACCCGGATCGGTGGCCGCTCGGTCTCCAGCGGACTGACAGCAGTCTCCAGCGGACTGGCAGCAGTCTCCAGCGGACTGGCAGCAGTCTCCAGCGGACTGGCAGCAGTCTCCAGCGGACTGGCAGCATCTCCAGCGGACTGACAGCAGTCTCCAGCGGACTGGCAGCAGTCTCCAGCGGACTGGCAGCAGTCTCCAGCGGGACTGGCAGCAGTCTCCAGCGGACTGGCAGCAGTCTACAGCGGACTGACAGCAGTCTCCAGCGGACTGGCAGCAGTCTCCAGCCGACTGACGCGGGAGCGTCAGCGCTGACAGGCCGCTGTCCGGCGCGGAACAGACAGCCGTCGTGGCTGCCACCGAGGTACGGCTCCCCGGAGCAGACAGCGCTGGCGAGACACGGCTCCCGGAGCAGACAGCGCTGGCGAAACACGGCTCTCCGGAGCAGACAGCGCTGGCGAGACACGGCTCCCCGGAGCAGACAAGCGCTGGCGAGACACGGCTCCCCGGAGCAGACAGCGCTGGCGATACAGGGGCTCCCCGGAGCAGACAGCGCCGGGCGAGACACGGCTCCCCGGAGCAGACAGCGCTGGCGAGACACGCTCTCCGTGAGAGCAGACAGCGCTGGCGAGACACGGCTCCCCGGAGCAGACAGCGCTGGCGAGACACGGCTCCCCGGAGCAGACAGCGCCGGCGAGACACGGCTCTCCGGAGCAGACAAGCGCTAGCGAGACACGGCTCCCCGGAGCAGACAGCGTCTGGCGAACACGGCTCTCGGAGCAGACAGCGCTGGCGATACAGGGCTCCCCTTGTGGCCGGTCGGGGGACCAGGCCGCCGGCGGACACATCCTGTGACCCGTCGGGACCCAGCGCCGGTGGGACACATCTGTGACCGGTCTGGGACCAGGCCGCCGGCCGGACACAGCCTGTGACCGGTCAGGGACCAGCCGCCGGCGGACACGTCCTGTGATCGGTCAGGGACCAGCCGCCCGGCGGACACAGCCTGTGACCGGTATGGGACCAGCCGCCGGGGACACAGCCTTTCGGACCATGCCGTCGGAGGCGGTATAAGAACCTCACTGGCGAGAGGAGCCCGCCGTCCGCGCGCAGAGGCTGGACTTTTACCAGCGCTCAGCTCACCCAGATGGACGGACGCACGCCGCCGCCGACCTGCGACGGCGTGCGGACGCGCACCGCAGCGCAACAAAAAGCTGCCAAGACCATGAGAGAATCACAATACAAGCCCTGAACAATAACACGTGCACGGCGCTGGCATGGAGCTCGTGGTCCGAATGTGCTGCACACATCAGGGCAGGTCAAGCACGGGCGTTTTCGGCTGGCCTCTGCGCGTCCGTCAAGCCAGGCAAGGCCCTGACAACCTCACGCGCGGTGCGGGTATCTTTGTATTCAGGGCATGACGGTCACTCAGAAAGTGTCAATCTTGTTTGACTTGCATGCTTCAAAGTGGCGAATGCTAAAACGTAGAGCGGTACAGGAACAACAGCTCAGTCAGGTTGCAAGCATTTGTTCCTCAGAAATATTTGCACGATTAAGCGAACGAAGTGCACCTTCTGAGATCCCCGGATCAAGAAGCATGCGCTTTATTATACTGGTCAGATTATGTGGGGCCCGGCATCCAATGAGTGACGCGAGAAACTCTCGCCAGGGACAAATCTGTGGCGGGCTGCTGTACACACCGGACACTGCCGGACGCA
>NW_023596251.1:961811-964311 GCF_011947565.3 Pollicipes pollicipes | reverse complement strand
GCGCGTTGGTTTCTGACAAAATTCGAGTAAGATACTGGTTCTTGCTGGCTACACTGACTTGATTACTTCTAGATCTCTCGGCACCGTTCTAGGCTGGTTCTCTGCTCTTGCCGGATCCCTGCGCATCTTCCAAGTCGGATCTTGGCTCTGACCGGATCTCTCGGTTAAGTGTCAAGTTGGATCCTGATTGCAGCTGGTTCCCTCAGCGCAGTTCAGTTCTGGATCTTGGTTCTTGCTGGCTCCCTCCGCGCAGTTCAGTTCTGGATCCTGGTTCTTGTTGGATCTCCACCTTGATTACGAGTTGGTTTCTGGGTTCTTCCTGGTTCCATGAGTCCGTTCATGACACGCTACCTGCGTGCTGGGATAGGAAAATCAAATCCTTCACTCGAAAAGCCATATGATCTGCACCAAGTTTGCTCTGGTGCCCGGCATCAACGAGCATGGCTGAGCGCATCTTTCGACGCCGCCAAAAAGCCACGAACCGCTAACGGCCGAGAAGTAAGCCTCGTAGCATTAACCGTGAGACGCTGCCATGTGGCGCTGGTCGCAAACTACTTTTACCGCAGTGCTGAATCCAACGGCATCCATTCTCGTCGAGTCACGACCAGGCCACGGGGAAATGAGGGCGTGACGTACCCCGCAATCAGCGTGCTTCTCGTGGAGCCCGTGCGGCGAGGCGGCGGCGCGAGCACGTCACGGCCCCAGACCAAACGGCGCGTATCCGTGCGGCTTACTACAGCTGGTGTGGTGAATGAGCGCCGCGGCGAAAGACCGGCGACAGACGCCTCGCGGCACCCTTCTGCCCTGATCAACGCCCCCTGTCACTGCTCGTCACTCGGCTGTTTCATTCGCCCACAGAGCAGCGTTTCGACGAGGGTATGCCCTCCAAAAAACAAAACAAAACAGGATGGCTTAATGTGAGGGTCCTGTCATCCGCGATGTCAACACGAGCTACCAGCTGCGTTCAGCGCGGCATCCTACGGCTGGCCATCGTGTCGTGGTCCTCCCGAAATAGTAAGGCTCATCCCATGCTGTAACAATGCACGATCAGCGGTGATGCCGGCTCGTTCTGGATGAATATAGGTACTCGAACTTGATCATCTGTGGCAAAAAACTCATGATCCACTCAGTTATATTTCTGATCAGTGAGCGGCCGTCCCGTTTCAAACAATGAGCGAGAGAAATGGAAAATGTTGTTTAAAGTAATCAAGCCATTGCGACAGAACCGCATGCCACCATAAGCAGTAGCTCGTGGTTGTTACATTAACCTCGCGTGTCACGGTAACCGTCATGCGTTCACGGTCACATGCTGCTTTGATTGCCGCACAGTTACAGTCACGTGCCGCACAGTTACAGTCACGTGCCACCGCAACCGACGCACCGAAACGGTTGCCCGACGCGTTGATGTGGCACATAATCAATGGAAGCAATCAATCGCACTCTTTTGCGTTTTGTGGCATGACCGCCGTCATCAGACTTCCACGGGTCTGCCGCCTCCGTGAGGCTGGGGAGGGTCCCAGTTCCAGGGGTCGGCTCGCTGGACATGACCCGGGGGAGGGGTCCCAGTCATGACCGCCTCTCGTCAGGCGCCGCCTCCGTGAGGCTGGGGAGGGTCCCAGTTCCAGGGTCTCGGCTCGCTGAGACATGACCCGGGGGAGGGGTCCCAGTCATGACTCGCCTCTCGTCAGGCGCCGCCTCCGTGAGGCTGGAGAGGGTCCCAGTTCCAGGGTCTCGGCTCGCTGAGACATGACCCGGGGGGGGGTCCCAGTCATGACCCGCCTCTCGTCAGGCGCCGCTGTGAGGCTGGGGAGGGTCCCAGTTCCAGGGTCTCGGCTCGCTGAGACTGACCCGGGGGAGGGGTCCCAGTCATGACCCGCCTCTCGTCAGGGCGCCGCCTCCGTGAGGCTGGGGAGGGTCCCAGTTCCAGGGTGTCGGCTCGCTGAGACATGACCCGGGGAGGGGTCCCAGTCATGACCCGCCTCTCGTCAGGCGCCGCCTCCGTGAGGCTGGGGAGGGTCCCAGTTCCAGGGTCTCGGCTCGCTGAGACATGACCCGGGGGAGGGGTCCCAGTCATGACCCGCCTCTCGTCAGGCGCCGCCTCAGTCAGTCCGTAGCCCTCCGGTGGGCGGTGATGACGGCGACCGGCGGTACATCCCGGTTCTGGGACCGACCCCCGGGCCGTCAGTGTATCCGTTACGTGACGCAGGGCCGTCATCAGTCGCGGCGGACCACAGATGTGGGACACGACAGTGAAAGGTGGCGTATTGCTTTCACAGGTGTGGTGTACGGCAGTGACAGGTGGTGTTGCACTGCATCAACAGATGCGCCGGTCTCCCAGTCAGAAAATCGCCGTCGTGAAAAACGCGAGAGGGTGGCGGTACCAGCCGATAGGCTCAGAAATCTTAGGCTCAACTGATGATCACCTGCTGACTGCAAGGCGTCAGTCCTTTGCAAGAAGCAAAGACGGAGGAGAGAAGGCATTTGAAATGCGCGAAAGATT
>NW_023596251.1:904921-960811 GCF_011947565.3 Pollicipes pollicipes | reverse complement strand
AGGTGCACCAGTGCGGCGACTTCCTCCATCCAAGCTGTTTGAGATTGTGCTTGAGGAATTGTCGAAAACCTTTCACGTAAGTCATCTGTCGCAATCACAACGCACATCCGTATCGCCAAAGGGTCGAGGCGTCCATGGACTCCTCGCAAGGCCTGCTCTCCGCCGCCCTGCATGCGTGAAATGGGGAGCAGTGTACGGCCGGTCCTGAACCGTGCCCAAAGACTACTGCAGAGATGCGGATGACACATTTGTTGATGTAGCGGGTAAAAACCCGCTCACAAAGGCCCATCTCACGGATTAAGATGCTCCAGCGCTCAGGATAGCCTGTAGCAGGTAGCAATACCACCAAAACACTATAGCAAGGTAGCAGTACCAACAAAATACCATAGCAAGGTAGCAATACCACCAAAACACTATAGCAAGGTAGCAATACCAACAGAATACTATAGCAAGGTAGCGTACCAACAAAATAATATTCGGAGACGGTGATGGCACCGGAAATGGCAATGATAACGGAAAACTATGTCGCGGTCGTGAACATCAGACTCACAGATATCGGCCGTTATTTGATCGCCTATGACGAGTACCCACACTGGCGCCGACGACCGTTGCAATAGCGTGCATAAAATAAATATTGAGCCCTTTTTCATGCCCAAAGCATAGGCGTAGGGACGTTCCAAGAAGTGGGGGGCCAAGCTAACGGTTGTACTTCAGAACTTTTTCCGGAAAGTGAGCCCGATGAACGGGGGGGGGGGGGGTTGGAGGTTGTTATCGCTCTTTATTTAAATGTCGTGGCTGCTATGCTAGATATGCATCTAGAGCTGTTTATCACCGGAGCACAGTCTGGCCTATTCGACTCATCTGTCTCTGGCAAAAAAGTTTTCCAGCCTCCTTAGATTATTCTCCATTTTAACATTGTCTTTCCTGGGGAGGCAAAATTCCACGAGCGGATAGGTATTTGGGTCATTAAGGAAGCATCTGCCTCCACAGCGTATATGCCCAAATACGGCTTGGACATAGGCTGGTGATAATTTTGAAAACGGATCGATGGCTCACAGTGCGACAGATTTTTCATGCGCCTTCATTTCGCTGGCTGCTTTTCAAAAGATAAGACTTGCCGCAGCATTTATGCGGAAACAAATTCGTGAGCTTGAGAAACTGTTAGAAACAATGTGACAAAAGCCATAAAACTGGAAATTCTCTTTTAAAAATCAAGTCACATAACAAGGCCCATCTGTCACATGTTCCTTATCTAGGCCCTGCTCCTGTCTGCCGTCGGGCCACAGCCCTGGCCCGGATGTCTCCTGCGTGACTGACTGCGAACTGATCGTATGGCTGCTTTTTGCATGCTTTGAGACCAGCGTTAGTACTACATGGTGTATGAAACACGTGTTGAACACCTGCAGCGGTATCTTTTCCGAATCATCTTCCCTCACGCCACACCATCGCAGAAAAAATAGCCTCCTGGAAGCTACCTGCCTTGATTATGAATTGGCCCAACGGACACTTCATTGCCCATCATGCAACGTATACGACATGATTTGCTTTTGTGTGTAGGCAGGGGCGTAACCAGAGCCTTGCCGAGGAGGAACACAAGGTTGACAAAAGCCTATCTTATGGTGATCCCCCCCAAAAAAAATCCCCGGATGTGGCTTACTTGCTAACAAGTGGCATGGTTTCCTTCATTTATTGTTATTTTTACCTTGTAACCAGAGCAGAAGCCAGGAGCTACGGTGAGCTCAATTCTTTTGTAGTTTGAGGTCAATAGACGCGCAGAAATCAGGCGTTGAAAGACTGTGTGGAAGACATCACCGGCACTCCTAACTTACAATTGTTAGTTGGCTTTGTAAACCGATAGAATTCAGGAGCTTTGTCCATGTTTTATCAGGGTTCTACAGATATTGAGGACATCGCGAAGGTAGATTGTAGATAAATATGCTTAATCCAAATTTGAATATGAAAATTTGATTGTAGATCGAGTGATGAACAGTTTGTATTAACATGGCCAAGCCATGTTTGTCCGAAAATGTTTACCATTCAGCCAGAATCGATTAGTGATGTATTTTATGTAACGTGTTTTTTAACATGCACACTCGCAAATCTCGCAACAAAAACCTAGACGCCAGGCGTTGCAGTCTCCGTAGTCCGCGGAGTTTTAACCCAATAGCTAATATGTAGCCGTGGCCCACCGATGGACGAAAATGGTGATGCTTCTGAAATGATTACCTTTAAACACTTAAATCGACTAGTAATACAAGTTATGTGACGTAATTTTGAGCCTGCACACTCAAAAATGTTAAAAAACACGACCCCAGGCGTTGCAGTCTCCGTGTGCCGCGCAGTGTTGGCTAACAACTAATATTAAATTGTTGCCAACGAAAATGAAACCCGTGTGAACGAAAATGATAACCCTTGTGAAAAAATATCCTTGGACGCTTCATGATACCAGATCGTGTATTTAGAAGGCAGCCTGAGCGTGTATTTCACGTGTGCGATTTTTAGACTGATTAAAAGAACGGATTGGCCCCTAAAGCACCGCGAAGTGGGGCTGGAATCTGGTGGTTGAACTGGAAGAGTGAAGGTAAAATATATATTTTTCGTGTTTTCGCAGCTATTTATCTGTCCAGAAGACAGATTAACACGGCGCCCGCCGTCTGGTGGCACTTGCAGTGGCCGAAACTTTTCGGTTTTACGGAAGTTGCAACCTAGACCATCCTTGTTCTGGCTCTCAAAGTTGCGGGCGGGCATGCTCAGCCCTTTGATGTCATATGTTTCAATAATACATCCTGAAAAAATGAGCGGTCTCAGGCAAACGTGGTATGCCTTGCTCTTTTTTTATAAATTCACTTCGACCCGCGCTATTCAACAGTAATGACAGCCCCACTCTACTCAACAATAATGAGACCCCTTATATCCTTCCGAGCAAGGGGCCTCTTGAGTAGAAACACCAGGGGTACGTTATCGGTCCAATCGCGAAGTGTCTTCTGGCTATCATTCTGGTGGCACGGGGCGGGATCTCCTGGTCGATCCGGAGGCCATTAGAAGGATACATTATGGCACATTGTTCCCATCCCTGACACGGGAGGCCATCTGACCCGCACAGTTAGCCCCGGATCAGCACAGGAACCCTCATTAACGCAACAACATCCCTGATCACCGCAGGTAGTCCGATAGTTGTCACATAGACTCCAGTTCCGTGTTTTTCTGTGTCCTTCAGAGATATTGGGTTCTCCCTAACTGTAGATTGTAGATGAAATGGGGCTCCTAATTTGTATTAACATGGCTTACCCATGTTCGTCTCAAAATGCTCAAGATCCTGTCAGAGCTAATTATGATAAGAAAACTACGTAATGTGGTGTTGAACATGCGTGCTCGCAAGTCATAGTAATAACAGCTTCGACGCCCGACGTTGCAGTCTCCAGGCTGTGCGGCGTCGGCCTTGTGGCTGTAACACCAAGCGATGGCCAATGAGCAAACGAAAAGATGACGCATCTTAAGGGAGAGCGTTGGTGAACTAGGTAAATCGGCATGCATATTAATGTAGGCAAAAGTAAGCCCAATAAACCTTAATCTGAAAGTGGGGGGAAGGGGGCAGTTAACATTGCTGCCCCCACTTTGAAAAGTGGGAGGGCCATGGCCCCCCTGAACCCCCCCCCCCCCCTGTTTCTACGCACATGGCCCAAAGCATTGTTTACGGAGTTTCGTCGTCTAAATCATTTGGTTGCCAGCGTGCGCCTTCAGACCAATGCATTTAAGGATTGCTTTGTTGTTGAAACACGGTTTATTTTCCATGCACGGTCAGCTTCTTTGTTGTTCTATCTATTTCGTGCTGTGAGCGCGTGAGGTTGTAAATATTCATTCTCGAGCAGCTTATTGTGTATGCCATTGGACATGTCTGGATTTCATTTTTGTTACCCTTCGTCAGCGTTTTTTTCCTGTGTTCATAATTTAAAAAAGTGCATAAATTGAAATTAAAGGGAAGTTCATAATGAAATGTAAACATCTTGCTGTGGGTTTTCGCACGCTCATTTTGCCTGGATGTCCTTGTTCATGCCCCCGCTCTGGTGGAGTTTTCCGTAATATTAGATTTGTTTTTGGTTATTGACCTCTCAGTTTACGCAAGCATCGTGTGTAGCCAGAAGATCAGGTGACTGAAACCGAGCTATATATGTTAAAGCCATCAGAAAACATAAACAGGGAAGGCAAAACTTGACTCGATACTCGTTTGTCCTTTTAGAGACTTGCTTTTCAAACCAGAATGCATGTAGATACCACCGCTGTTGCGCAACATTTCATAAGTGGGGTTTTGCGCGACTTTCTTAGTAGAGCATTTGAAAAGAAACGAAGCTCAATCTTAAATATAAATCTGTCTGTCCAAGATGAAACAGGCAAAATGACGTCTAAATCCTGGTGACCCTTCAGCTTATCAAGCTTAAGGAATGCAACGGACTGACTCAAATACGATACGTCACCACACAAAATACCAATATACCAACTCGACCGTCGGTTCCTTGATCTGTTCCGTTGCATGCTCTAAAAATCAGTCCACCATGTAGTGGCGTATCCAGCTGTTGTCAAGGGTGGATGGGTACAACTTTGTGGAATCCCCTGGAGTTTTGGGTGCATCCAAAATAAATTCTCATATTCCGGCCACGAAATTTTCAAATTCTTGTACATGCTAACTGTAATACGAAAAAGCCGTCTTCCTGCACGTAGCCCGAGAAAACTAGGCGTGGGTAATACGTACATACCTACAACGCTTTCTTTTTCTTCACGTCATTATGGATGCTGCCATTTCGAGGCTCATTATTCGGAGAGTATATGTCAAAATCAGCTAGAAGTTGGCCCCTAATTGCCACCAAAACCAGTCACGACACTTGATTCCAAGGCTGTTACGGCTAGCCGGCTTCCGGCGGCTAGCGTCTAGTGGACGAGACCAGCTGATGGCTGATGTTACAGGGTTTACGGCTAGCCGGCTTCCGGCGGCTAGCCGGCTAGTGGACGAGACAGCTGATGGCTGATGATTAATACGGGGTTTGGTTTCGATTGCGACGAAGGAATATCAATGTTCCATCGTCAAAATGCGCTAATGGCGTGGTACACAGGTCTAGTAAGTGGCATACAGTCATTAGCCCACGGACATGACATATGCGACGTCGTCGGCGCGTAAAAATTATCTTCGGCAATTGTGCGTAAAAAATGATTGGAGCGCATCCGATGGCTGCTTTAAGGCTAGTGCGCCAAGAAAAATCGTCATCGTATAGATCTCGGACTTGTGCGTATCGACTAATTTAGCCAGGTTCGTATTTTTAGCTTTCAGCTACATAGTGAGATGCTTCTCACTTTATCACAAGAGTCCACGATCGATGCGGGGACCACGGAGGAGCTCAAGAGTGCCCGGTCGATTCATATTTAGGTATTTGTCAGCCGTGTTTATACACTTACATACATGCATATTATACAGCGTATACATTCGATGCAATGGGGAAATCCAAGGCCAGTGCCAATAGGGACAGCGCCTGAGCAACCAAGGGTGGTCCAACATAGAGCCTCCCATCGACAGCGCAGGTGTCCTCAGAGCCAGAGGGGCCAGCTAGAGCCTTGGTGAGGGAGACGTAGGATTAACAAAGGGCCTCCGATGGAGAAATCCCCCCCCCAACAAAAAAAAGGTGATGGGTATGTCCCAGCCGTTGATGAAAGGCACGTTTCTCTTCTGTTTTTTTTTTTTGTATTTTGCATAAACATTAATAATTTTTCTAAGGAAGAAGTCCTGGAGATTCCCAACATCCAATCAGAGCCGATCAGCGATAAATTGTCTAACATAGTTTTGAACAAGCGCGCTCGTAAATTTAAGCAACAAAAACATCTTCGCCCGGCCGGTCGCAGTCCGTGGTAAACGAGGTCCATTGTCTGGCGATAACGATAACGTATCTGGCAGAATGACATTTGAACATTTTAGTGCATAAATGTGCATATGTAAGGTAGTCCGGGCGTATATTTCACCCGTGCGACTTTTACATTGATCATAAGAACGGTTTATCCTATACGGTGCTGTAAAGTAGTTCTGAAATCTAGTGATGAACTGGAAAAGTAAGGGAAGAATGTTGATTTTTCGCGTTGCTGGCAACTGGTTATCTGCCCAGTAGACAACCTAAGAATTTCAAAAAGATACGCTCTAGAGCAGTAAGATATGCCCCAGTCTAAACTATGAACGTCACAACCGATTTCGAAGGATCTTCGAAAGCCTCGTTTTACGGCGGTCGTTCTCGCTCACAAGCGGCCGCCTCCTGGGCTGTCTGCAGTCGTCGACGTCATTCGGTGTCACGAAAACTGTAACCCCGGCAATCGCTATTCTTGCTCCTGAGTTTGTGAGCGCGCGGGCCTCAAGACCCTTTCATGTAATTTGTTTGCGCTGATCGATTCTGCATAAGAATGAACGTTCTCAGGTAAACATTGGTGGGCTTATTTTTAACTCGCTTAGACCCGCCTGTTCAAAACTCATGAGACCACTTGTTTTTCCGGGCATAGGCCCCATGAACAAAACAGTAGGGCTACATAGCAATTCCCGGTCAAGGGATGTGAAGCCATCTCACATCACACATGGGTCCCCTCCTTAATGAAAAGGTCTATTGACCCGCGCAGCTGGACCCGGATCGACCCAGAAGCCCTAATTATCACAGGAAGACCCTTGATAGCCAGCAGGTGTTCCAATAATGTCATATAGACCGCAAGTCTTCGGGTCCCCTGGGCCCTTCAGCCTTCCAGTTGGCCCTTTATCTCTGGTCCCGAGTGCCCTTTCGTTCCTTCTTCGGGCCTCCTCAAATAGAGCCAGTGACCAACTCAGGCCACTTGCAGACAGATGAGCCCTGTAAGGCACTGTGGGTCCCTGACCCATGCAGGAACCCCTCCTTGCTTCAGTGACCCAGGCCCAATGCAAATCGCGGCCCCGGATTTTCTTCTGCTTGTGAAATGAGTCTCCAAGGCTCAGACTGACACGAACCAGTTTATTCAGCATTGGGGGTCTCTGACAGGCATATAGGCCAGCATCATCTCACGGTGTCCCCAATCGGTGCAAAACGCCCTCTGACTGATCTTGCGACCCTTCGGGCCGGAATCCTTTATGTGACCTATGTACACCCAGCCCTTCGGAGCCTTATGCCCTCCAATCGGGCAGTTGATCGTCAGTTCCTGTGGCCCCCGCGCCCCCCCTCTGTCTTGATCAAACACTGCCCTTGGTCGACCCGACCTCAATCCCACATCGGCACGGATCCGACCATCGCGATGCTGGTGGTGTCTGACCGACATAAACGTTCTTATCAATTCAGAATGCCCTCGATCGGCCCAATGGGCCCTCTGGCTGGCATTGGAATGCCCGGCCGTGCGGGCTGGGGCTCCTAAATACGACTTCCGGCCGGCCTTTCGGGCCCATCGGACCATCGAAGATGGGTCCTTAACCATCGGGCCCGAGGAGTCCGACGGACCCTTCGGGAAAGAGTGCCCCGCTGCTCAGAGCGAGCGAGAAAACCCAAGACCAATGTGGTGGCCCCTGAACGATCGGGAGCGGCCCGGCAGGTTAACATACAGAGCCCACCCATCCGAGCAAACGGGAAGCGTACATGAATTGATGGCCTTGACCAAGACCGGCGTACATGAATTAATGGCCTTGGGTGATCAAGAGGTCCTTGACCGATGAGCGTGGTTAGGCCATGGACATCAGCGGAGGGTTATGCGAGCTAATATGAAGCGCCCAAGATCATTGCAGCTGGCCCCTGCGCAATCAATAGCGTCTGGGCTAGTTTACAGAAGCGGCTCCGACAATGTTTAAATGGGATCAAGGAAAAGAGCCCTAGATTAATGTAGAAGGCCTCTCAGCGTCAAGTGTCTCGGTGCGGTTACCCATATGGGCCCCACCAACAGCGTAAGGCCCTCCGGGCAAATGAAATAAGCCCGAGACCCATGTAAAGGGTCCCTGAGTAACTGTGAATACCCCGGCAGGCTATCATATGGGCCCCGGCAATAGTGTTTAAAGCCTTTCGAGCAAATAGAATGTATCCATGGATGTCCCTGGTCGATCAAGAATGGCCGGCAAATTGGCCAGTAAGGCCCCCAAAACAACGCAAGGCCCTCCCAGCAAATGCAAGTAGATCACGAGCAACGTACAAGGCTACTTAGTGATCGAATTAACCCGGTAAGTGGGCATAAAGGGCCCGCGGCAACAGGACACGTCCTTTGGGCGGTGGAAAGGCCTCAAAATCTCCCCAATCACCACCTTTTTAGTCAGCGAAAAGCTAATGTTGTCAGCTGCCAGCTCAAGGCCCTTCACTTCCGTCCCTGTCCCTGTCTGTCCCTGTCTGTCCGCGACTGTCCCTGGTCCCCTAGGGGCCCAAATATGTCCAATTTTGTTATGTTTTGTGTTCAAAAACTGCGTCCGTTCGTTCAGTTTTGAGTCCCTTTGGGCTGAAGGGGGCGTGGTCTCGTGGCCTCCTTCCGGATCCGCCGCTGATGACGCGTGTGCTGAAGAGTGCTCATCGTCACTTAGCATGCGTGTCACAAGCTGAATCTGTCCTTTTAAAAGATATTGAAATGTTTGACTGGCTGAGCACGACGACGTAACCACTGGACTGATATAAACGTTTGGGTGACTTCCAGTGATAATAACCACTGTAGATAATAGCAATTGGATAATGTTTATTGTAGTTGATATATCTAGACAATTATTATTGCGATGGATAAAAGCCATTGTAGAAAACAATGCTAGCAGCACTAATCCATACCAGTCACACAGTAAGTCGTGCGTCGGTTATTGCAATCAATGGAGGCGTACAAGTCACTTCAGGAAACAAACGCTCTTATCGCGGCCATTTTGTGTGTGGGATAGACGTTTCTACATTTTCAATTTTGTTTCGCTCGCTCAATGCTACATGTAGCGTTGCACACAGATTTCCAGTCAATAAAGACGCGTGATACAGGCACAGGGAGCGGTCCCACAGCCCAGCTGGTGTCATAGCTGGGCTTTTTACTCCGAAGTTCGCCCCGTTCTGGCTTGCGCGGCGGTCCAGCACCGGACTGCACCGAGCACATTCTCTGGCCGTCCACGCGTCCGGCGGCATAGAGTCCCAATGGTTCAGACGGCTGGAGGGCCTGCCTTCCGGCCCATCCACTCGTTGTAGGCGCGTTAGGGTTGCTTTGGGCGCTCGCTATTTGCCCTTGACAGATATGACCTGCGACCGGTAGCAGCGGGCCACACTAAAGGTCAGGTGACGTCAGAGGGCAGGAACGGACCGCTCCGAGCATTGCGACACGCTAAACTTCGCACCAAGATTTTGTCGTTAACCTGGTTTTGCGCGATTGGGTGGCAGGGGTCAAAGTTTCACACAACACGCATTGTTTAGCGTACGCGGTGATCCCAGAAATTCATTCATTCGAAAGATTTGGATTGAATATCAATGCGAGAAATGCACGCAGTTGCCCAATGCCATGCTCGTCCCCTCTGGGCAAGGACTCTCAAACAAGGAGGAGTGACAGCAGCCCCCGGGGCAAGGCGTCAGCGTTGTTTGGACAGCCGGGATCCACTATGCCGGCAGGTGCCGCTGCCGGGGGTATCGGAGGCAGCTCCCACGGCGCCTTGGCGTGCGGCCGCTGGGTGAAGGTGAAGTACGGCTGACCGCCGCCAGGGCGGCGCTTCGCTCCGAAGTCGGAGGGAACACCGGCGTGATGCTGTCCTGGAGTGCCGCCACCGCGTCCAGGTCAGGCCCCGTGAGGCATGGCGCGCCACACGTCAGGCCCAACACCTGGAATGGGTGGAACATTTCCGTCAGATCCTTGCGCCCAGCATTGTCCTCGACGCGGCGTGCAGGATGTGAAGTCTGGAGCCTGATTACCGTGACGTCACTGGCGCCAGCCGGCGGTGACCGCTGATGGACCACTCCTGGCAGTCCCGGCCGTGAGCCTTGCTGCGCGGCCGAGCGGTGTTCCTGGAACCGGCTGTCTGACCAGTTTCGGAAATCAGTCCTCGCATCTCCAGCGTGGTGCCGCTCTTACCTCGGCAGCCATCGGACGCAGCGCAGCTGCCGCCCATGGTACCAACGGAGCGGAGAACACTCCTGATTCATGATGCAAGTGAGTTGGATCACTGAAGTTGATGAAAACCGGGCGGTTACAGCCTCTCCACCTCTAGGACGATTGGACAAGAACATAAGTTGGCCGGGGCGCATTATTCGCTTTTGGCTTGTGTACGGTAAGGAAAGTCAAGAATACGTCTCGTAGGACCAACTTAGTGCATCTTCGCCCTGCAGGCTTTCAATAATCAGGAGGCAGGTCAGTAACGTGGCGCGTTGAGCACTCGATGCCCGCAGGTCGGTGGTAACACGGCTTCAAGCTCAACTGGCCGAACTATGGCTGGGGTGGGCTGAATGATCCATGGCATGCCTCAGACCCGGGGGAGGTGGCTGCACCCATGTGCACACCCTCCCGACATTGCCAAGGAAACTACGTCAGCTGAAAACGTTTGGTACGATGGAGCTTGTTCCGCAAAGACCAGCAGGCAGTTGATCAAAATTATAAAATGATGCGTAAAACGGCGAATATTTCGTGACGACTGGTATAGCCATCTGGTGCTGGCAAACCCCCGCTTACCTGCTGGGTACTTTGCAACGGATGTGAGACGTTCCCTGACGAAAGCGGACACGTCTCACGTGAACACACCACCTGGATCGCAAGTCCAAAGCGCAAATCAACACATACAATCATCACGTTACAAATCAGTCGATATTGCACCAGCGGATCACAGCGGGGCAGGGCTCACCTGCAGGGCGACGCAGACGGTGTACGCGGAGGCGATCATGGCGGCCGACTGACCAGCGGTCGTGGGCGGCTGTGGGGGCCGCGGACGGACCTGGCCACCTCCGATCGCGCTGGGCCGCCTGCCAGTCCGCAGGCTAGCCTGCATGAGGCCCTGCGGTTGGCAGGGAGCATCCGGCTCAAAGCTCAATGATCAGATCGCGCCGGCGGATCGTGCTTTCCCATCAGCTCTGCTCGGTTGACGAGGGGCTGCCAGGGCCGCGAGGAAGACGTTGCGGCGTACAGGATGCGAACCCACGGCACCGGTAGGCGCGATTCAGGTATGGACAATGGACATCAGTGGGTTTTTGTGGGATTCGTTGTGTTCATGGATTCGAAAGGCAAATAGCTGTGTGATATGCAACCATCAACTGATGAAACCTCTCACCACCGTTTGCGATAAAAAAAGCCATTATCAGACCGAACGCATTTGTAATGAAGACGGACATCATTTTAAACCGTATGTATTACAATGTTGGATGCATAATCAAAAGTCCCTGCACGTCGTGCGTGGAGCGCGTTGGTAATGAACGTCATTGTTATTATCATAAACATGGCAACATACAGTCACCCTGGCCCAACTGTCGCTAGTTCAGTTGTACTGACTCAGTTGCCTGGTTATCTGGTTGGCAGCGATTCATTCTCAGGTAACATCTATTGCGGCTCGGTTAACAACAGACCACTCTTGGGTAACAGCGGCCAACCCTCGGGTGATAGAGGCCTACGCTCTGTTGACAGCTGCGCACCCTCTGGTGACAGCCACCCACCGTTGGGTGACAGCCATCCACCCTCGGGTGACTGCGCATTTCTAAGTGGTCAACCCCACCATAGGATGATCTCACTTGCCACCACAGAATGAAGGCGTTTCGGGCTTTAGGTCACGCCGACTACCCTGATCATATGGCGCCCATCCCCAGCTACAGGAGAGCGGTGCTCCGAGTACCTGGGTTCAGCTCACAAGACCGGTCCACCCTATCCTGGCGCCAGGCGGACTTCCGACATTATCCGGGGCGGACGACACTCAGAGCCCGACAGAGCGTGTACTGACTCCCAGGCGTCCAGGGACGCGCGGACCGCGTGCTGACCCCCGTGCTGACCTCCCGTGCTGACCTCCAGACATCCATGGGCGGATTCGTCGTGTATTGACCCCCCCCCCCCTAGGCTTGCATATTACCGTATCATCGCCCACAACAAATCACACCCTGTGCAGGTGCAAGACACTGCCCAGTGTAGCTTGTAAACGAATTCCAGCACTCATCGGTGAACTCGCCAGAACAAACTGCAAAACAGCCGCCAGCAGCCATCCACGACGGGACCGGTCAGGAGGCCGCCAGCGTGTTCTGTCTATCCCACCTGACAACACAGCGGCGCGCGGCTATTTTCAGCCAGCTATTCCCAAAGCCGGCTTGAGCAGCGGGGCCCCCTGCTCAGCCTGCGGTAGCACTCGCGGTAACATCGCACAATAATAGCAGTGTGTTCTCCAAAATGTTACGAATACTTGGACCACAGCCATCCCAGCCACAACAGCATCCTGCTCTGTGGTTTAAGCGTGATCACCGCCACACAATCCACGCCACATGATGTGCTAAGAATGAAAAACACACGGTCAAAGGGCATGGTGACGTCAGTGACGTAAGCTGCCAGCACCGTCACACTGTGTGCACACGGTGTCACGTGACGTTCTCTGACATGCGACACACACGGCCCCGCGACTTGTCCTGTGACGCGCCCAGCAGCGGCCGCTGGACTTCGGGTGTGGCAGCAGCAGAGCGGTGTTCAGCAGCAAGCAGAGCAGCAGAGCGGTGTTCGCATCGGTGTTACGGTGAGCGGTGTTCGCATCGCTATCACAGTGGTCTCCGCAGGCTCGTCAACCGTTCCCAGCTTAGTCCGCTGCCGCGCTGCCCCGCCGGCGGCGCTGGACTCTCGCTAGCACTGCCCCCGCCGGCGGCGCTGGACTCTCGCTGGCCCGCGACACATCGCTGCCGATCTGGTCACCCGCCCGATCAGCAGAAGCTGATTGATTGGTTCCTGGCGCCGATCTGTTGCTGATCTGGCGCTGATCTGTTGCTGATCTGGGGCAGGTTTTTCGCTGCTTTGGCGCAAATATTTTGCTGATCTGGGGCTGATTTGGAACTAGGGTTGGACTCTTCCCAAATCGAGTTGGAAGAAAGACTTTAAAAACACCGTGCTAACCATGGGTGTTGCGTACTGGGCAAGCCATGGGGCAAGGGTCAAATGGCCACCAAGGAGGCCAAACCTCTGAAGCTCTCCACATTATTTTAGAAGACGTCGTCATTGTTGCAGGGCTTCATTTCATTTGGTGATGTCCACCTAACTCGGAGATATCCCCGCGATGCTACATGCTGCATGGTCCGGTCTCATGGTAAATCAAGAAGCACCCTATTGCGCCATATCGGCATCAGATTAGCACTGGAGCGAAGCCAGCTCAGCGAAGCACCACATAAGCATCAGATGAGCATGAGACCAGCACTGATCAGATCAGCACCAACCGGCACCAAATAAGCACCAGATCAGCGTCAGATCAGCACTAGATCGGCACAAATCAGCACCAGATTAGCACCAGAACAGCACGGCTCGAGCCCGTCGTCAGCACCAGACCCAGTCCTTGTGGTCCCGTGGTCGGCAGAAATAGGAGCAGTGCGTCTTCAGGCGAAACCCCTTGTCTATCAGGCTGGGAGAACCGACGAAGTCGTGCGGGCTCTTGCGCTGCGTGGGGAACGGCTTGGACATGGGGTAGTACCAGCAGAGGTAGCTGTCGTGCGCGATGAGGTCGCGATGCTTGACGATATGAGGCCAGAGGACCACCGTCCAGCACGCGCTGGTCCAGACCCTGCGGACGAGCCGGGTCAGAGGTCAGAGGCCAGAGGACCACCGTCAGCACGCGCTGGTCCAGACCCTGCGGACGAGCCGGGTCACATGTCAGAGGTCAGAGGACCACCGTCAGCACGCGCTGGTCCAGACCCTGCGGACGAGCCGGGTCACAGGTCGGAGGTCAGAGGACCGCCGTCAGCACGCGCTGGTCCGGGCCCCCTAGACCGATCCGGGCCACAGGTCAGAGGTCAAAGGACCACCGTCAGCACGCGCTGGTCCGGGCCTCCTAGACCGAGCCGGGTCACAGGTCGGAGGTCAGAGGACCACCGTCAGCACGCGCTGGTCCGGGCCTCCTAGACCGAGCCGGGTCACAGGTCGGAGGTCAGAGGACCACCGTCAGCACGCGCTGGTCCGGGCCTCCTAGACCGAGCCGGGCCTCAGGCCAGAGGTCAGAGGACCACCGTCAGCACGCGCTGGTCCGGGCCCCCTAGACCGATCCGGGTCACAGGTCGGAGGTCAGAGGACCACCGTCAGCACGCGCTGGTCCGGGCCCCCTAGACCGAGCCGGGCCACAGGCCAGAGGTCAGAGGACCACCGTCAGCACGCGCTGGTCCGGGCCCCCTAGACCGAGCCGGGTCACAGGCCAGAGGTCAGAGGACCACCGTCAGCACGCGCTGGTCCGGGCCCCCTAGACCGAGCCGGGCCTCAGGTCGGAGGTCAGAGGACCACCGTCAGCACGCGCTGGTCCGGGCCCCCTAGACCGAGCCGGGCCTCAGGTCGGAGGTCAGAGGACCACCGTCAGCCTCGTTGTGATTACGTGGTGTGTTGATTTTAATGCAGAATCTAGCAAGGATAGCGACGATTTCAAGTGCATGGCAACGTGCAGCGATGCCCTTCGGCCTGGTGGTGCTATTGACCTAGCTTCACGGCGAAACTCATAGAACAAAGCACTGGTCAAGCGATCAGTTTACGCTTTCTGCGTCTCTTCGGTGGAAAGATTCGTAATGAAATCTCTGTTTGGTAGCGGAAACGCAATTCGAAGTATTGTTCAAAAAAGAGCATAGTTGCGTAACAAGTTTGCTGCGTCCAATACCCTACACTAGCGCATGAATACTTTTGAAAAACGCGTCATTCGGCGTGGTTGGTATGAATGCTGCACTGCAAGCTTCAAGAAATATATCCTACTTAGGCAGGCATACCCAAACAGTGACATGAGCACGGAATCTACAATCAGCCACAGCCCAGTTGGACCAGAGTATGCCTGAGCCTGCACCCGTCGTCACTTATGATCAGTTCATCTCGCGTCTTCCTTGCAGTGTGCCGGCGCGTCCCGAACGGTCTACTAGGAGGAGGGGTGCGGGACCATCCAGTCATGACTGCTCATCCAGCGCTGCAGCCACGGCGAGCAGCGCGGCCACCTGCTGGTCGGCAGGCGCAGGTGTTTGTCCTCGTTGTGACGTCATGCTGAGCAGCAGCGCTCCGACTGGCGGTTCATGTCGGCACGCTATCCCGGAACAGTTCCCTGCATGCTATCCCGGGACAGTCCCCTGCATGCGCCGCAGTATTTTTGCATGTCGTAACAGGTGGCCAGTGAACATCAATGACACCGACCAGTAAACAAAAACAAATAAACAAATTTCTGAGCCAGCACGAACGACTCGAAATGTACAAAATCTCAAGACACGTTGATGGCTTATCAACAGTGCTCTTAACAGCTGGATTTGATCCTTTCCTCACCCACTGTCATATCACCACGTCACCACGACGCAGAGCCAAGGTCGCCAGGCCAAGGTCATCATACAGCAGGGTTTGGTGTATCTGGTCGCCAAGGTCACCAGACACCGACCTTGAACTTCCACTGGGTGGAGTTGATGATGCGCTGGCGGACGCGCCGGTAGATGTCGTTGTGCCTGTTCCAGCCGCCCCACATGCCGCCTAGGATCTCGGTGCCGTGCGCAGGCGCGTCCCGCATGGCGTGGAACGTCTTGTTGGAGGCGATCCACTCGTCCACCGCCGCCCGCTCACGCTGCCGGGCAGGTCAGGTCAGCGTCGGATCAGTGCGGGAGCAGGTCAGGTCAGCGTCGGATCAGGGCGGGGCAGGCCAGGTTAGCGTCTGATCAGGACAGGCCAGGTCAGCGTCGCATCAGGGCAGGCCAGGTCAGCGTCGGATCAGGACGGGGCAGGCCAGGTCAGCGTCGGATCAGGGCGGGGCAGGCCAGGTCAGCGTCGGACCAGGGCGGGACAGGTCGGGTTAGCGCCGGATCAGGGCGGGGCAGGCCAGGTTAGCGTCGGATCAGGGCGGGGCAGGCCAGGTTAGCGTCGGATCAGGACAGGCCAGGTCAGCGTCGCATCAGGGCAGGCCAGGTCAGCATCGGATCAGGGCGGGGCAGGTCAGGTCAGCGTCGGATCAGGGCGGGACAAGCCAGGTCAGCGTCGGATCAGGGCGGGACAGGCCGGGTTAGCACCGGATCAGGGCGGGGCAGGCCGGGTTCGCGTCGGATCAGGGCGGGGCAGGCCAGGTTAGCGTCGGATCAGGACAGGCCAGGTCAGCGTCTCATCCGGGCAGGCCAGGTCAGCGTCGGATCAGGGCGGGGAAGGCCAGGTCAGCGTCGGATCAGGGCGGGGCAGGCCAGGTCAGCGTCGGATCAGGGCGGAGCAGGTCAGGTCAGCGTTGGATCAGGGCAGGGCAGGCCAGGTTAGCGTCGGATCAGGACAGGCCAGGTCAGCGTCACACCAGGGCAGGCCAGGTCAGCGTCGGATCAGGGCGGGGCAGGCCAGGGTAGCCCCGGATCAGGGCAGGCCAGGTCAGCGTCGCATCAGGGCAGGCCAGTTCAGCGTCGGATCAGGGCAGGGCAGGCCAGGTAAGCGTAGAACCAGGACGGGGCGGGCCAGGTCAGCTTCGAAACAGGGTGGAGCGTGCCAGCTCAGGTTAAACAAGTGTTGATCGGCGCAGGAAAAGACAGCGTACGCCAGAGCAAGGCAGGCAGGGTAGGGCAAGTCAAGTCAGGTCACGTTAGCGCAGGTCAGGGTCGGGCAGCGCAGGGCTGGGTAGAAAAGGTCATGACATGGAAGGGTCAGAGTGAGGAAGTATGGAGAGTGGGAATCACACCAGTCCAGATTACGCAAATCAGATCGGGGTGGTTCAGAGCAGGTCATGTCTGCGTCAGGTCAGGTCGATGCAAAGGGTGTTGACAGAGAGGGCAGGGCAGCTCAAGGCATGTGGTAGAGAGGGATGGGCTGATCAAGTCAGATCGTTTTAGGGCAAGACATAGCAGGACAGGACAGGGAAATGTATGAATAACGACAAGCGACACGCAAACAAAAAGGACCAGACGAAAACGATGCAAAACTAATAATATTCCAGTGCACGTGACATCATTAGCAGCGCTTCTTGGCAAGATATGGATTTCAGAGGCAGCGGCCACAGAAAACTCAGTACCCGCAGACACAGAACACTGTTGGTCAGGGAAACCCAGCCCGCATGAAGCACCGGTTTTTTCGCGGATGCAGGTCGCAAACATCAGCACCGGTAAAGATGTCGCCATCATCGCAGCACCAGCTGCTCTGCTGAGTTCCCTGGTCACAGGCTTCACTGAGTCTCGTTTCCTCGTGAAGTAGTGCTCGCTACAGTATTTAGCAATAGAATTGGCCGTTAAGTCCGTTACCTTCCACCCTCTCACGGCCGAGTCACCTAGTCGCCACACAACGAACAATATATGAACTCTAGTCTCAGGGCCGTAGCCGCTACGTGGTGCCGGAGGCGCCATTAGCGCGCGCAGGAGCTGGAGAGTCTGCTACCCATCGAGGCTCCCGCGAGTCCGCCACCCACCAAGACTCTCGCGAGTCCGCCACCCACCGAGACTCCCGCGAATCCGCAACCCACCGCGACTCTTGCGAGACCCACCGGGACTCTCGCGAGTCCGCCGCCCACCAAGACTCTTGCGAGTCTGCCACCCACCGATCCGATGAGCGAGTCGAGGTCGCGGACGATGAAGCGCTCCACGGTGTCGTCGGCCAGCGGCATGAACCGCCAGATCATGCCGAACTTTTTACTGAGATCCCCGAGGCCGGGCAGGCTGCGCACGTCGCAGAAGTCCACGTTGTCGTAGCTGCAGCGGCAAAGAGCTACACTCAGACAGCGCCTACTGGCTCAGGAAAAGGACGCGCTACACGTCATATCGTCTAGATCATGTTGGCGATTGCTTACCCATTGTTATGGGTTTGCACGGATGTATTTCAACTTGCGCATGCGGTTGGGATTACGTTTTGTAGTGTAAAACCATGTCGTTGACGGACGTAACCATCCTTGCGTTATTATCGGCCGCAGTTGTCCGAGGACGTCACGGTGACGTCACGGTTACGTCACGGAGGTGCCGCGCATCTGCGGGGTACACTGCGTAACGGCCCAGACAATGCTGAATGTCTACCGCCGCCGTCAGATTGCTCTCAAAATGTTTGCATGCCCCAACGAGAACAGACACAATCTCCGAAAAAATTATGCCCTGCCTCCGCAAAAGCCGTTCCATTATCTGTTGTTGCATAAAAACTGCCGATCAATAAAGGCAGCATTTTCCACACCATTTGTGGTGATAATGTCATAAGAAATTTAAGTCATCCACCAAATTTAAAAATGGGTTTCTCGTTTCTCAATCTGATCCTTTGACAGCTCTAGATGATTGAGCGTCGTACGTATCCAGCACAAAAGAAGTAATTAAATTCATACTGCCATGACATGTATGACGCTATACGCAAAAATGGAAACGCGTTACGAGCCGAGCGCAGCGCAAGGAGCCACAGTGTGCATGCACCACTTGCCAACTCACCGACATGCCACGCGGCAGACGAGCTGGCTCTGGCCCGGCTGGCTGAGGTCGATGTCGTGGTACACGCGCACCACCCAGCCGGGGTAGACGCTCGGCACCTCGCGCAGATTCGCCTCAATCCCGCCGAAGAACACGCTTGACGCGTTGCCGTAAAAGCTGAACGAGATGACGTTCTGTCCCGGGCCACGCAGGTCGGCGAAGCCGCCGCAGCTGGAGCGCGTGCCGTTGAGCCGGCGCACCGCCGCTGGGTCGTAGGAGCGCCGGCACGCGCAGCCCGGCAGCTGGTACTGGGCCGTCGCCGAGCCAGGCTCCGCTGCCGGCCCGGGCGCTGGGGACGCCGCCGCACCCGGCGAAGAGGCGGCCGGCGGCCCGCTTCGGCCTGGCCCGATGGTGGACCCGCTCAGTTTCAGGCCCAGCAGCGGACGCGCCGCCGCGTTCGGCGCGAACAGGTCCCGGTCGACCAGCCGGTTACCGGGCGCCCGAGTCACCGTCTCGCGTGCGAACGTCCTGTCGCGTACTGTCGCCGGCGAACGCACGTCTGCCGCGGACGCAGGCACCGCAGAGGGTGCGGACGCGAGTACCGTGGAGGGTACGGGCACGAGTACCGCAGAGGGTGCGGACGAGGGCACCGCAGAGGGTGCGGGCTCGAGTACCGTGGAGGGTGCGGACACGAGCGCCACTGTGGGGCCGGACACGATCCTCTCTCTCGTGTCCACTCCCTCCGACGGGTCAAAGTCCACAAACCGCTGGCCGGAGACGTAGCTCCGCCTGGCGGCGTTGTGCAGGGCGGCGGGGGCGGCCTGACGCCGGTCTGCCGGCCCCGCGTCATCGCTGTGCTCGCTGCCCAGCGCCGCGCGCCGCCACACCAGCCCAGCTCCGGTCCGTGCCGCTGGTGCAGGTACCGTCCACCGGCCCACCACCAGCATCACGAGCAGCACTGTGGTGGCCAGCGCTGGCACCAGCAGCGTGCGGCCTTTGAGGCGCAACACGTTGGCGGCCACCCGTAATGTCTCTGGTGCCGCCATCTCACGGCTGGTCACTAGCGCCACCTACCGAAAGACGGGCACAGACGTCACACAAGAGTCCGGCATAAGACTGGCATATCACATATAGCTATAACAAAAAAAAGAGTGTCAGAGAAACTCCGAGTCAATTGAACCCTTTTATCCTCTCGCTTGCCTCATCCTTCATTCTCATGACGCCCCGCTTGTCTGGGGCAGACTGCATGCGTCAAACACGAGTGGGCCGAGAGGCCCCTGGGAAGGGGGACCCCGACCGGGCACCCAACGCACACCCCAGCGCACGTCCCGGCGTGAGTTGAAGTTTGGCAGTTGGCCCCACAGGTGCATATAGTCCTACCCTGCTGTTACTGTTAGCCGTTCTCATTCTATCCCATAGCCCTGAAATGATCTGTTATGGCTGAAAGAGCCCCGATCTAAACATCCAAACAACCAAACTCAGAGCAAAATGCATATCCCAACATTGCAATATTTTGCAAAAAAGTTCTAGTACACGGAAGATAGCATGCAAACAACAGAAGATCCGCAGGGCCATGTTCTGCGGCTTGACAGCGAATCGCCGGCCGGTCAGCCAAAGGCCGCCACCCCCTTGGGGTGGAGGGGCGCACGTTGGAAAACTCGACCACTGCTGTGGCATTTGTGGCAGCACGCCCACGTCTGACCCGGACGCGTCTGTGGCGGGTGACACCGTCAAATGCCGCGTCAACCACCCAGTGTTGTGTTGCGCTAGCCATTCAAAAGGGGTGCGCGATGCCCCATGGGCCCCGTTGGCAGTGTAGTGGGTGCGCAGTGAAGTAGTGTAGGTTGGCAGTGTAGTGGGTGCGCAGTGTAGTAGTGTAGGTTGGCAGTGTATGGGTGCGCAGTGAAGTAGTGTAGGTTGGCAGTGTAGTGGGTGCGCAGTGAAGTAGTGTAGGTTGGCAGTGTAGTGGGTGCGCAGTGTAGTAGTGTAGGTTGGCAGTGTAGTGGGTGCGCGTGTAGTAGTGTAGTTGGCAGTGTAGCGGGCGCACGAACGGCGGGCCGGGCATACGCTGAGAGGAAAACACTCACATTACAGCCTCAGCACCAGTCCGAATTCCATAAATTTTGCGACAATCACTCGTCCAAGTTTCAACAAAGCGCGGCGCTCACTCTCAGCACCACTCAGAGGCTCTCCCTGCCGCGTCACGGACCCAGAGGCTCTCCCTGCCGCGTCGCGGACCCAGAGGCTCTCCCTGCCGCGTCACGGGTCCAGAGGCTCTGCCTGCCGCGTCACGGACCCAGAGGCTCTCCCTGCAGCGTCACAGACCCGACGTTCACTATCGGCGCCACAGCCAGCTCTCGCCATCAAGTGCCGGAAAGACGTCCGGTAGCGTCGCAACGGTCCAGCACAGGGCGCTCTCCTTCCATCTTAATTGGCGGCAGATTCCGTTGCGTCGCCGGTAACCGTGGCAACGGTCGGCCCGGGCGATGGCGTTCCGGTCGCGTCTCGGACGCCACGCTCCATCAGGCCGGTGCCGGCCGATCGCCATCAATAATAATCCGGGCCCGCCGCGCTGGGGAGCCTGCGAGCGCGCGAGCCGGGCGGCAGCAGCGTAGCCAGGCCGGCCGGCGGCAGCAGGGAGCCTGCGAGCGCGCGAGCCGGGCGGCAGCGGCGTAGCCAGGCCGGCCGGCGGCAGCGGGAGCCTGCGAGCGGGCGAGCCGGGCGGCAGCGTCGTAGCCAGGCTGGCCGGCGGCAACGGGAGCCTGCGAGCGGGCGGACCGGGCGGCAGCGGCGTAGCCAAGCCGGCCGGCGGCAGCGGGAGCCTGCAATCGCGCGAGCCGGGCGGCGGCGGTGCAGCCAGGCCGGGTACACCTCTTCGGCGCCGGCCGGTGCGCCGACGCCGGCGCGTGCTGCCTGCCGCCGGACACGGCCGAGGCCCGCCTGACTCCTCACCGCGGTGGGGTGTGCGTGTGTGTGTGTGTGGGGGGGGGGGGGGGGTCCCGCCTCACCAGCGACGGCCGACAATAGTAAAGCGGGACGGCGGCGGACACCGCGGAGTCTGCACGGCCGGTGGACAAAGGTGGTGTAAGGACGGCGGCGGACACAGGCTGTGTCCGGACACCGGTGGCATGAGGACGTCGGCGGACGTCGGCGGTATCAAGACGGCGGCGGACACCGGCGGTGTCAGGCCGGCAGACGGACCCTAACGCCGCTGTTGTTGTTTGTGAATGTGACGTTAGTGGTCTCCTGTTCTGCCGTTTGTTTGTTTATATCTTATCTCCGCCTCATTGTGCTTTCTTTTTGTCCCGTTGCCGCCTCCCGTTCTGCGTCGCCTCCTCCTGGCACTGCCGGCACTACTGGGGTATTTTGCCGACCACGACCATCCTGGGGAGGGTTCGTAAAGGCTCGTAACGGAGGTTTCTCGTACCACGCTATGATATCTCAGGATCTGGCTCTGGGCCGTGGAAGTTAAAACGACAGTTGGTAGCCCTCGTCACTTTAATCAAAAGAACGGCGCCTTCCTGGGATAGAGTTTGGTTTAAACGAGACAGGGCCTCAGCCCCTGGTTTTTCGGAATTATGACAGAGTTATTTCGCTGAGATATCGATCCTCATTGCATACCGAGCGCAAAATGTCCTCGAAGCTTACGCGCCCTCAAACGCCCAGCCACCGCGACGATACTCGATATACGAACAGGGATTGGCTGAAGCATTTTATGAACAAACATCGGTCATCTGGTAGTACTTCCTCACACTGATACTGCACTCGTGATTGCAAGCACATCTTGAAGCGTAGAGTACTGACAACTTAACCGATGTTTGCTCTATAACGTCGTTTAACCGTTGATAGCTCTCCTTGGTGGCTCCGTGGCCCTGCAACACTAGCCATCTAAATCGAATGGCTGGGTCACTGGCAGCAGGCGGCAGGACTTTATTACTCTGGCAGGAAAAATACGGCAAGAATGCCGTTCAACGGTCAAGATCATTTACGGTGAAGGTTACCCCAAGCTGGAGTCGGGTAAAGATATTTACGTGAAGGGTTTTCTTATCCAGCTCCACCTTCGCGTATGTCGCAGCCAAACGCAACAGCTTGACTTGGCGCGTGAAATTTTAGCACAACGGCCAGCAAAGAAAAATTGATTGGCAAGGCAATTACTTAAAAGGCTATGCCGCACCACCTCGGCCCCCGGTCCACACTCGATTCTCCCTGCCCAGCCCAGCCCACTCCGGCCCGCCCAGCGCACCCCGTCCGAGCGCAGCGCACCCCGGCCCGCCCAGCGCACCCCGGCCCGTCCAGCGCACCCTGGCCCGCCCAGCGCACCCCGGCCCGTCCAGCGCACCCTGGCCCGCCCAGCGCACCCTGCCCGCCCAGCGCACCCCGTCCCAGCCCAGCGCACCCTGCCCGCCCAGCGCACCCCGTCCCAGCCCAGCGTACACCGGCCCGCCCAGCGCACCCCTTCCCAGCCCAGCGCACCCCTTCTCAACCCAGCGCACCCTGCCCGCCCAGCACACCCTACCCGCCCAGCGCACCCCGGCCCGCCCAGCGCACCCCTTCCCAGCCCAGCGCACCCCTTCCCAGCCCAGCGCACCCTGCCCGCCCAGCGCACCGGTGCGCTGGTCACCGGTGCTCTTACGGCCACCCATTGGCGTAGCGTGGCCATGATCCTCTGCAGCACGCAGCGCCGCTGAGCGCGCCCGCCGGCTCTGACCGCGTGCTGCGGAATACGGCACAGCCTCTGACTCCGTACAGTCTCGGACACTACACTATGTGAATGATTTACTCCTCTGAGTCATAGGACTCTTGAAAAAATGTGCGTGGTTTGTTAACTGATGCATGGCAACTGGTCGGCAAGTCCCCGGGACTCGGTATATGTAAGCTGACTTGAAATTGCTTTAATGCCGACCGAAAGCGATCTCTCATTGTAAGACTGCATTCTGACCATGCGAACTCCATCCAGCTGATGTATTACACCAAACCATTCCATAGCAAGAGGGAAAACTGGACACCGCTGCCTCTGACGTCACAAGCAACCGTACAAGCCTTCTCATATGGTGGCATGTATCCGCGGCATAGTCCACCATCAAAATAGCTGTTCCAGTTTGCATCGGATAACTACAAGGTGTCTGCCAAAAGCGTGTGGTGGACTCTCCTGAGCCGATTAAAAGCTGTTCGAGAAAAGAGAAGGAACGTGTTTTTACCCACCCTTGGATAAGTGCCCTACTTGAGCTAGTTGGTGAATGATTGCACATAGCTTGATCAAAAGGAGCGATATGCATGGCCCACGTTGTCACACAAGACTTAATGGCAGGTATACGACCATAGAGGTCACGGATGCACCCAAATAAAGGCACAGCCTTTCACGCGAAGGTTAGCGTCGTGACCAAGCATTGGATGCCTGTCTCATATCTAGATAAAGGCTCATCAACACAGGACGGTGTGCGTGTTGAGGGGCTGATCTGATCTCGCATCTCAGATTATACTTCGTGATGGATGTGTAAAACACGTGGTTATTTAATGCAGCGACCAAAGCCAACCACGAATATGGGCCAAATGGCAGAGATCAGTTTTGTATGCACGTTCACACACATGCGCACCACACACACGCACACTCACGTGCAACACCAGTGAGGCAAAAACACCACGAAAGCTACCATGCCGCACGTCCGAACGCCGTTGCCCCAGGTGCCCGGTGGGACTGTTCAGCTACCCCTTCCGAGCTGTTCAGCTGCCCCGGCGGGGCTGTTCAGCTGCCCCGGCGGGGCTGTTCAGCTGCCCCGGCGGGACTGTTCAGCTGCCCCGGCGGGACTGTTCAGCTGCCCCGGCGGGACTGTTCAGCTGCCCCGGCGGGACTGTTCAGCTGCCCCGGCGGGACTGTTCAGCTGCCCCGGCGGGACTGTTCAGCTGCCCCGGCGGGTCTGTTCAGCTGCCCCGGCGGGACTGTTCGCCGGTGTCAGCTCGCCGTCCTCCGCAGCGGCTGCAGCTGTAGCAAAGCACACCAGACTCGCAACGATGCAGACCGGGCCCGCGCGACACAAGAAGACGGACGAGTTCTCGCGTGTCTGCACACTGGCGCCGACCTGACCAGCTGCTCCGCGCCGAGACCAAACGCCTGGACCATCCTCTGCCATGATACCATCGAAGCGCGTGAGCCGATTCCCACACGGGCGGCGCCGTAGGCCCCACACCGCCGGCCGCCGCCTGGCGTGGGTACTGTCCCGAACAGGCGGCGACTGTCGCGTTTTTGTCGCCGTTTACGGGCAAACGTTTCCGTTGCCGCACCGCAACCCCGCCAGATGGGTGCCGCCGCGACGCCGGGGCTATGCCGTTAGTGAATACCGGGTGGCGTCGAGTCAGCGGAGATTAGGCCCCGGTCCAGGCTGCGCAGCGGTAAGGCCAAACTGCAACTCACGCTGTCCCCAGCCGGGCACAGCCAGCACTGGGTCAGGCGCCGGCTGCCGTCCCCCAACCCGGACACGGTCGGTAGACGCCATGCAATGCACGTGCTGCTGGGCTGCAACAGTCGCAGAGCGCTCCGGGTCTGCGCCAGCCGGCTCTATGTCTGACGTGTCTGATCTAAGCGCGGCTGACCTCGGACCCGGATCGGTGGCCGCTCGGTCTCCAGCGGACTGACAGCAGTCTCCAGCGGACTGGCAGCAGTCTCCAGCGGACTGGCAGCAGTCTCCAGCGGACTGGCAGCAGTCTCCAGCGGACTGGCAGCAGTCTCCAGCGGACTGACAGCAGTCTCCAGCGGACTGGCAGCAGTCTCCAGCGGACTGGCAGCAGTCTCCAGCGGACTGGCAGCAGTCTCCAGCGGACTGGCAGCAGTCTCCAGCGGACTGACAGCAGTCTCCAGCGGACTGGCAGCAGTCTCCAGCCGACTGACAGCGGAGCGGTCAGCGCTGACAGGCCGCTGTCCGGCGCGGGCAGACAGCGTCGTGGCTGCCACCGAGGTACGGCTCCCCGGAGCAGACAGCGCTGGCGAGACACGGCTCCCCGGAGCAGACAGCGCTGGCGAAACACGGCTCTCCGGAGCAGACAGCGCTGGCGAGACACGGCTCCCCGGAGCAGACAGCGCTGGCGAGACACGGCTCCCCGGAGCAGACAGCGCTGGCGATACAGGGCTCCCCGGAGCAGACAGCGCCGGCGAGACACGGCTCCCCGGAGCAGACAGCGCTGGCGAGACACGGCTCTCCGGAGCAGACAGCGCTGGCGAGACACGGCTCCCCGGAGCAGACAGCGCTGGCGAGACACGGCTCCCCGGAGCAGACAGCGCCGGCGAGACACGGCTCTCCGGAGCAGACAGCGCTAGCGAGACACGGCTCCCCGGAGCAGACAGCGCTGGCGAAACACGGCTCTCCGGAGCAGACAGCGCTGGCGATACAGGGCTCCCTTGTGGCCGGTCGGGGACCAGCCGCCGGCGGACACATCCTGTGACCAGTCAGGGACCAGCCGCCGGTGGACACATCCTGTGACCGGTCTGGGACCAGCCGCCGGCGGACACAGCCTGTGACCGGTCAGGGACCAGCCGCCGGCGGACACGTCCTGTGATCGGTCAGGGACCAGCCGCCGGCGGACACAGCCTGTGACCGGTCTGGGACCAGCCGCCGGCGGACACAGCCTTTCGGACCATGCCGTCGGAGGCGGTAAAGACCTCACTGGCGAGAGGAGCCCGCCGTCCGCGCGCAGAGGCTGGACTTTTTACCAGCGCTCAGCTCACCCAGATGGACGGACGCACGCCGCCGCCGACTGCGACGGCGTGCGGACGCGCACCGCAGCGCAACAAAAAGCTGCCAAGACCATGAGAGAATCACAATACAAGCCCTGAACAATAACACGTGCACGGCGCTGGCATGGAGCTCGTGGTCCGAATGTGCTGCACACATCAGGGCAGGTCAAGCACGGGCGTTTTCGGCTGGCCTCTGCGCGTCCGTCAAGCCAGGCAAGGCCCTGACAACCTCACGCGCGGTGCCGGTATCTTTGTATTCAGGGCATGACCGTCACTCAGAAAGTGTCAATCTTGTTTGACTTGCATGCTTCAAAGTGGCGAATGCTAAAACGTAGAGCGGTACAGGAACAACAGCTCAGTCAGGTTGCAAGCATTTGTTCCTCAGAAATATTTGCACGATTAAGCGAACGAAGTGCACCTTCTGAGATCCCCGGATCAAGAAGCATGCGCTTTATTATACTGGTCAGATTATGTGGGGCCCGGCATCCAATGAGTGATGCGAGAAACTCTCGCCAGGGACAAATCTGTGGCGGGCTGCTGTACACACCGGACACTGCCGAACGCAAACCCGACAGGTGCTCCAGGCCCGCCACCGCGCGAACCTTGACCCCAGACCTGCCACTGGACCCGGGCCAAAGGTGGCGGCGGGGTCAGGTACGTCGGTGTTCCCACCGCCCGGGGCGCCGGCGCTAACGGTGGCGTCGCCGTCGCCGCCGCCGTCGCGCCGGCCCCGTGGGAATGCGCTCTGTCCGGCGCCACGCACGCCGCGCTGCGCTGGTCGAGCGACTTCGCGGCAGGAAACGGAGCGGGGAACAGACAGAGAAGACCGGAGACGGAGCGGGAGGCAGTAGGGCAGACTGGAGACGGAGCGGGAGATAGGCGGGGCGGACTGGAGACGGAGAGGGAGATAGGCAGGGAAGACTGGAGAGGGGCGGGAGGCAGATGGGGCAGATGGGACAGAGCACGAAACAGATAGAAGACGGATAGGAGAAGGCGGAAGACGGAGTAGGTGGCAAATCAGAAGACAAACCAAGCGAGACAGGAGAAGGAGCAGGAGACGCAACGAGGATTGGATTGGGTGTCGGGGTAGGAGACAGAACAGGAGACAGAGCAGAAATACGACCAGGTCGGGATTGGGAGCGTTAGGAAAGATATGTACAACTTAAGAGGATCCCGGGACTCCCCTTTATTCGAGGGGTTTGCATAGACTTTTTGAAATTTGAGTGCAGCAAAAGTTCTGCCCCCCCCCCAATAAAAATGTCGGTCGCGTGCCCGCCAGGAAGCCAGTCACACATGGCAGATATTAAACAACCAGAAAGCGGAACAGGGCTCACCGGTTCGGCGTGATGTTAAAAGGACGGGACGAAAAATCCGTGAAGAGAAGATGCTGCGTCGAAGGCCATAAACATAGCACGAAGCAGCTGGACAGCAGAAGTCTGCAAAGGAGCACACATTGACGTCACTGTCTGAAGTCCGCGCTCAGCTGGCGCCGTCTGAGTGCCGGCGAAACGAATGCCTTCCTGCCAGGACGCGACCGCCATCTTCGGAGGACCCTGGCCGACGCCAGGGCGTTGGGGCCACTGAGGCGGCGTCCCTGGAGCTGTTCTGGCCTAACAGCGCCACATCGGCGGGGCTTTCGCCGACGTGGGGTTTTGGCTCTGCAACGTGTGTACGCAAAGGTGGGATGGCGACGTTTGTCAACTTATGGTCCTCTTTGCTTACGTTATGCAGTTGAAAGCTTCGGCTGCTGGCCAAAATTATAACTTTTGTTAGAGCTGGATCACCTCTAATTTCTGCACTTTTCGACGCAAAGAAAGAGGGGAAAGAAGGAGAGAAAGAGAGAGATAGATGGAGATAGAGAGAGAGAGAGAGAGAGAGAGAGAGAGAGAGAGAGAGAGAGAGAGAGAGAGAGAGAGAGAGAGAGAGAGAGAGAGAGAGAGAGAGAGAGAGAGAGAGAGAGAGAGAGATATATATATATATATATATATATATATATATATATATATATATATGTCTAGGTGTACAAAGGGGAGGCTATATATATATATATATATATATATATATATATATATATATATATATATATATGCGGTGCGTGAGTTGACTCAAGTTAGGGGATTTTGCGCCGCTTGACAGCTGATCGTGCGTGCGTGTGCGGTGGCCAAGTAACTGTGTGCGCGCTCAGGCGTTCCAACTGGAGTGAATTGCCGGGCGGCGCTCGGCCGGCAGGGCAGACCGAACGGCGATGGCCGATAAGACGGCGGCCGGGGGCCAGCGGCGACGCACGAGCGGTAATGGTGCCCCGGAACTCACACGCTCCTGGACAGCCGGCTGCCGACCTGTGGTCCGTATATCTGACCTTGACCTGTGGTCCATACATCTGATCCCGGCTTGTGGTCCGTACATCCGACTACGACCTGTGGTCCATACATCTGACCCCGACCTGCGGTCCGTACATGCAACCCTGACCGATAGAGGGGCCTCACTTCCAGAGCGAGTTTACATAAGCCGCTAAGCGGGTGGAGGCTCTCGTCCAAGCAAGGCACACCCATGACCCTAAATGTAGCTGGCCCTCAATACTGACCCCAGGGGGGTCACACCTCCTCTTCATGAAAGAAACGAGCCCATGTATTCCAGTTCCAGCTGACTGTTTGATAAATACCAGCCCCCGGTTTCTGGATAGTGTTGGTTGTTTTGCAAACACCAGACATCGGTTCCCGATTCTCACTAGTTGTTTCACAAACACCAGGCCCTGCTCAATGGTTCCTACTAGCTCTGTCATCAGCACCAGATACCCTGGTTCCTGGTTTGCACTGCCTCTTGTATAAAAAACAGGACACGGTTCCTGGTTCCCATTTGTTTCACACAAACACCACAACCCGGTTTCCACTGATCAACTCACAGAACGCTATTGTACGCCTCCTGCCTCTCATTGGCTCCTTCGTAAAAATCGCCCCGCTGGCCGTGCGACAGTTACCTACCATTGAAGATATGACGTCTCAAAGAAGATGTGCTGCGCATGTTTTGCAACATTTAGTTTAACACGTGCATGATATGAGGATATGGATACGTGGACACACACCACGTGAAAGCGCGTTGGTTTCTGACAAAATTTCGAGTAAGATACTGGTTCTTGCTGGCTACACTGACTTGATTACTTCTAGATCTCTCGGCACCGTTCTAGGCTGGTTCTCTGCTCTTGCCGGATCCCTGCGCATCTTCCAAGTCGGATCTTGGCTCTGACCGGATCTCTCGGTTAAGTGTCAAGTTGGATCCTGATTGCAGCTGGTTCCCTCAGCGCAGTTCAGTTCTGGATCTTGGTTCTTGCTGGCTCCCTCCGCGCAGTTCAGTTCTGGATCCTGGTTCTTGTTGGATCTCCACCTTGATTACGAGTTGGTTTCTGGGTTCTTCCTGGTTCCATGAGTCCGTTCATGACACGCTACCTGCGTGCTGGGATAGGAAAATCAAATCCTTCACTCGAAAAGCCATATGATCTGCACCAAGTTTGCTCTGGTGCCCGGCATCAACGAGCATGGCTGAGCGCATCTTTCGACGCCGCCAAAAAGCCACGAACCGCTAACGGCCGAGAAGTAAGCCTCGTAGCATTAACCGTGAGACGCTGCCATGTGGCGCTGGTCGCAAACTACTTCTTACCGCAGTGCTGAATCCAACGGCATCCATTCTCGTCGAGTCACGACCAGGCCACGGGGAAATGAGGGCGTGACGTACCCCGCAATCAGCGTGCTTCTCGTGGAGCCCGTGCGGCGAGGCGGCGGCGCGAGCACGTCACGGCCCCAGACCAAACGGCGCGTATCCGTGCGGCTTACTACAGCTGGTGTGGTGAATGAGCGCCGCGGCGAAAGACCGGCGACAGACGCCTCGCGGCACCCTTCTGCCCTGATCAACGCCCCCTGTCACTGCGCTCGTCACTCGGCTGTTTCATTCGCCCACAGAGCAGCGTTTCGACGAGGGTATGCCCTCCAAAAAACAAAACAAAACAGGATGGCTTAATGTGAGGGTCCTGTCATCCGCGATGTCAACACGAGCTACCAGCTGCGTTCAGCGCGGCATCCTACGGCTGGCCATCGTGTCGTGGTCCTCCCGAAATAGTAAGGCTCATCCCATGCTGTAACAATGCACGATCAGCGGTGATGCCGGCTCGTTCTGGATGAATATAGGTACTCGAACTTGATCATCTGTGGCAAAAAAACTCATGATCCACTCAGTTATATTTCTGATCAGTGAGCGGCCGTTTCAAACAATGAGCGAGAGAAATGGAAAATGTTGTTTAAAGTAATCAAGCCATTGCGACAGAACCGCATGCCACCATAAGCAGTAGCTCGTGGTTGTTACATTAACCTCGCGTGTCACGGTAACCGTCATGCGTTCACGGTCACGTGCTGCTTTGATTGCCGCACAGTTACAGTCACGTGCCGCACAGTTACAGTCACGTGCCACCGCAACCGACGCACCGAAACGGTTGCCCGACGCGTTGATGTGGCACATAATCAATGGAAGCAATCAATCCACACTCTTTTGCGTTTTGTGGCATGACCGCCGTCATCAGACTTCCACGGGTCTGCCGCCTCCGTGAGGCTGGGGAGGGTCCCAGTTCCAGGGTCTCGGCTCGCTGAGACATGACCCGGGGAGGGGTCCCAGTCATGACCCGCCTCTCGTCAGGCGCCGCCTCCGTGAGGCTGGGGAGGGTCCCAGTTCCAGGGTCTCGGCTCGCTGAGACATGACCCGGGGGAGGGGTCCCAGTCATGACCCGCCTCTCGTCAGGCGCCGCCTCCGTGAGGCTGGGGAGGGTCCCAGTTCCAGGGTCTCGGCTCGCTGAGACATGACCCGGGGAGGGGTCCCAGTCATGACCCCGCCTCTCGTCAGGCGCCGCCTCCGTGAGGCTGGGGAGGGTCCCAGTTCCAGGGTGCTCGGCTCGCTGAGACATGAACCGGGGAGGGGTCCCAGTCATGACCCGCCTCTCGTCAGGCGCCGCCTCCGTGAGGCTGGAGAGGGTCCCAGTTCCAGGGTCTCGGCTCGCTGAGACATGACCCGGGGGAGGGGTCCCAGTCATGACCCGCCTCTCGTCAGGCGCCGCCTCAGTCAGTCCGTAGCCCTCCGGTGGGCGGTGATGACGGCGACCGGCGGTACATCCCGGTTCTGGGACCGACCCCCGGGCCGTCAGTGTATCCGTTACGTGACGCAGGGCCGTCATCAGTCGCGGCGGACCACAGATGTGGGACACGACAGTGAAAGGTGGCGTATTGCTTTCACAGGTGTGGTGTACGGCAGTGACAGGTGGTGTTGCACTGCATCAACAGATGCGCCGGTCTCCCAGTCAGAAAATCGCCGTCGTGAAAAACGCGAGAGGGTGGCGGTACCAGCCGATAGGCTCAGAAATCTTAGGCTCAACTGATGATCACCTGCTGACTGCAAGGCGTCAGTCCTTTGCAAGAAGCAAAGACGGAGGAGAGAAGGCATTTGAAATGCGCGAAAGATTCCATGATAACTGCTGATTTCATTGTGAAATATCAAAGTTCACAGACGCCTTTACAACGGTTATATGCACAGATGGAGTGATCAGTTGTCGGTTTACCGGTCACTTGTGAAGAAGGCGGAATGGGATAAAACCAAAAGCGTGTCAAATTTTTCGGTGCCACCCAAAACGACCTGCGAACCATAGAAGCATTTCTGCTCAATTTCAGATAGTGTGTACTTACTAAAGACAGAAACTGGTACCAAACTGGTACCAAGCCAGGTTAACTGACGCTCTTCGGGCCATCAAGCACGCCATGCCGGCCTGACTAGCTGCGGGGCAGTTCCAAACCCCACACGGATACCGTATGGGACTCTGAATGCAGAGAGCGGGAGGAATACCAAGCCCGTGGTCGGCGCTACACTCGGACCGTTGAAGGGGGTGGCGACAGTGTTTTCAACCCAACAAGAAGCCCGTATCTGCCAAAGCGTTGTGACGTTGGATGAGCTGTTTCATGGCGTGACTCCCATAGCAGCTCTCAGGCTGGTATTCGACTTCGCTGAGCTGGAGGACATAAGCCACGCTTTCCGTCGTGTAATGGCCGGCACTGACATTGGCACCACGCCTTCCTGCGACGTCGCCAAGGCCTTTTACTGCGCTAGCTTGAGGCGAAGAGCTTGAAAAGAAGCATCGGCTTCTGCCACACGGAGATAGAGTCGTTCTTGAACGGCACGGAACAGCTTAATGAAGAGCACGGCTTTGCTGAAACCAAAATATGGAACTGCAATGCGACAGGAGTGTCCACGGTCGCAAAACTGTCAAATATCATCGTGCAAAAGAGCTCCAAGGGTGAGCTTGTTCACAGGTGAGAAGAGGCGGCGTCACCACCACCTTCAGCGGAAGAAGGCTTCCTGGAATGGCTTAAGCTGTTCATTGCTTTCACGGGAGTGTCCGATGCCTAGTCTCGGGTGTGGAAGATGGTGCTGTGAGCCTGAAGCTGCTGCGTCGCCACAGCTGCAGCCACTAGACATCGGCCACTTCAGCCCGTTCCAGCCTGTCTACGGCAGGTTCAGCCCGTTCCAGTCTGTCTACGGCAGGTCGGTCGATCGTGGATGCGGCACATCCTGGACGGAAGGTGGCCCAGTATGAAGTGGACGATCTAGTCGGGATGACCTTCCAGAGCACGGCAAAGATCTCCACAGGCCGCCAACATCTTCGAGACCGCGAGCATTTGTCCGTGTAGGCCGGACAGGTACGTCAGTGACTTCGCGCACGGTCCAGCAACCATAGAACCACTCGAGCAGCAAACCAACAGCGAGTTTGCAGGAAAGGTATGGAAGAAGTGCAGAGAGGAGAAGGAAGTGAGAGGAAGATTACAGATGAGTGGATGGAAGAGGAAAGGCCGAAGTGAGGAGCAGTGGAAGGGCGTGATAAAAGAAGGGATGGAGAATGAAGGAGGAGACAGAAGTGAGAAACACCTGTCGAGCAGAGATAGAGCTAGTGTAAGGCACGGAAGTGAAACAGGGGAAGATGCCATGGGAACAAACAGCTGAGTCCTACACGCAGAGGGAAGGTGGCGAAACAACCGGGCACTCACCATACGGGAAGGATTCAGAATAAACGCACCTTATGTAATGCACAAACCCAGCCCGCGTCAGTCAGAAGGCACCACACTGGGTAAGGGCCGCTAGCTCCATTGTGTTGATGAGTGTAGAAGGGCCGCTAGCTCCATTGTGTTGATGAGTGTAGAAGGGCCGCTAGCTCCATTGTGTTGATGAGTGTAGAAGGGCCGCTAGCTCCATTGTGTTGATGAGTGTAGAAGGGCCGCTAGCTCCATGTGAAGAATGTTTACGAGGTCAAACACAGGAACGGAAATAGAAAGGTGACCGCGAAGAAGGCCTGAAACAGAGGAAAAGGACGGAAGAAGGGAGAAAAACAGAAACGAAGTACCCAAAGCAAAAGCAGGAGGTGCAGACAATGAGACCTTTCTGCTCTGCGGAGGAAGTGTCGTCGGGAGAAACGAGGCCTGGTACAGTGCTGTGCTGGCTGCAGTGTGCTGTGCATCTGCTGTGCATGCTGGGCACATGAAATGTGCTGCAACGGAAGCGGCCCAGCGGGGTTCTGCGTGAACACTTCTGCTCAGAAGCTAAACACCGCGGCGTTGAGTCGTTTGCTGGTGATGTGTTTAAAAGTCGATGTTTATATGTAATGTAATCGATGTAAAATGAGATTTCCGGGCTTGTCACTTCATCGGCTGCGCCAGTGCACAGGCACTGCCGGTGGGTAGAACGTCCGGATACCTGCAGCAGCAGCCCGACGGCTGACTCCGCCGGACCATGGCCGCCACGCTGCCAGAGTAGCCGTCCCAGTAATCGAGCACGGTGCATGGTGCGAGACCATACCAACTCATGCAGCTATGCGGCCTGTCTGAACCTCGCAAGGTCTCCCTCTGATTAGTAAGCAATGCTCCGCAGGCAAATGGTGAAAACTATCCACGGAATCGGCGGCTGATCCTTTGTTGATACATATCTCCATCGTTTTCTGCTTTATCCTCAAATTTGGGTCAAGCCCAAAATTTACACTTTTTCACTGTATGAGTCTGTACACCCACATATCACAAACTGCTCCAAATATGCGGTGTGCGTTGAATTGACAGGTATTGGGCTCCCAGGTGGAATCAATCAAGCTCATGTCGGGTTGGATTTGTCGCCCACAGACATCCGAAGTGAAAAGTTCTGTCATTGCCCCAACCTCCCTCCGCTGACCGTTGGTTTGCAGCCTACATCGCTTCGGAGCATTTGTAAACCCAGTGACGTTGCACTGTTTTAGTTCCATTGTCATTGATTAAACTGCCGCTGCAACGACATCGCCAATACATATTCGGAGCTCCGCATCATTGTGCCAGAACATGTATCTGCATTAGGTAGTCATAATTTCAGAAATCCTGTCTCAGTGAGGCTAAATAGTAACTCTGAACAACCACAAGCAGGCTGTTGTCATTTACGGAAGACAGATGACATTTCTGTTCGTTGTGCGACCTTCAGTATGGGAATTGATCGTCCGATGGCAGTCACTTTCAGGGATAATACCAGATCAGACGTACAGCGACATCTGACCCCCAGCTCCCGCTCTACCTCGGAAATGATGCCCCCAATCAGCCGTGATTGAGTGTTAATGCCTTCCGCAGGTTCATCGGCACAGATCAGGCACAGGTGGTGGGGGTTAAGCCGAGGGCGGCAATCAGTTTAACTGTCCATGATTGAGCGCGATATCTCGACATTGACGTAATCAGGTCCACGCCCGAGGCCGATTATCCGCACCACACAAAGAGCATTCTTTGAAGCTGACCTGACGGCCATAGCAGACTGAGCAGAGCCTGGCCCCGGTCAGCAGCCCCATCGACGCTCGGAAGGAGCACACACAACGGTGCAAGAAAGGCGGACCCCTGGCTTGTCGGCATAATGAGTTCAAAGACCTTATGCTGACTTAACGACCTGCGATGAACCAGGAGGTACTGGTTAAGCAGCGTGATAGCGTTCTGCAGCGATTGTATTGGCGGTACTTAATATCTGGAGCTGCGCTCATCCTTCGGCAATTTGGTGAGCGCTGAGGCTGATCAGAGCTGCGGAATCAGCACAGCTCGAAATATCAAGCACCGCCATTGTAATCGTTGGGTAGCACTATAACGTCATTTAACCAATAACTCCCGGTGCATGGAAGGTTGTTACGTTAGGACGCAAACCTCAAGCTGACAGCATTCTCGACACCTACAGTTATGAAGAGGGTCGGAACAGCTCCGTTGTCAGCTCCAGCATCTCCCTGCGTTCTCCGCTCACAGGCCTCGCTCACGGTGACCGGCCGCTCCAGCGCCGCGCCCCGCCCCCACAGCACAACCGCTGCCGCCGCCGCCGCCGCCGCCGTGCCCGTTACTGCAACATCTGCCGAGCGACACTGGCCAGGTGGCGACCAATCAACTCAGCTGACAGCGCGGATGACCCGGCGCCCGCGTCGAGGCTGCTCACCGCAGCGGCGGCGGCGACGGCCGACCGGCGCCGGCTCCACGGCCGCAGTGTGTACCCTGATTGGTCAGCCGTCCATGACGCGCGAGCACCGTGCACAGCTGTTGTTCGTTGTGTTTTCGGGCGCACACCGTGCACAGCGTGCACGCGCGGATGCTAATGCCAGCGTGCCCGGCTGAGCGGGTTCCGAGCCGGCGTGGAGGGCTCCGACTGCAGCAGTGCCCGGGCGGAACAGAGGGCTCTGGGCAGTGCCCGGGCGGAGCAGAGGGCTCTGGGCAGTGCCCGGGCGGAGCAGAGGGCTCTCAGCAGTGTCTGGACGGAGGGAGAGCGCTCTCAGCAGTGCCCGGACGGAGGGGAGACGGTTCTCAGCAGTGCGCGGGCGGGGGAGAGGGCTCTCAGAAGTGCGCGGACGGAGGAGAGAGGGCTCTGGGGGAGGGGGGGGGGGGGTATTGGTGCGCTCCGGCGGGGACCGCTCAGCACGAGTTGTCTTGTTTAGCGGTCTACCGGCGAGATGTCTGGGCATTTGCATGTCTGGACGGGCCTCGGGCCCGCACTGTCTGTACCGGCCTTGATGTAGGTAAGGATGGCCTTCAGCTTCTTATTTTTCGGCATTGCGAACTCAGGTCTCAGTTTGCAATAATTCATCAACCCACCACAAAATACTAAGAGCAAAAAGCTTTAGGATTTCACGATAAATCTGACCTTTTCCACAGATCAGTTCTGCTCAGCTCAGTTGGTGGCTGGCAGCTTTACGCGCATGACCTGATCTGACCAGACGTTCCCTCCGCACGAGTGTTCACGCTGGCACGGCATCGGTTTCGGTCAGAAGCAGCAAACCAGTGGGCGGTGTGCGCCAGAGACTTTTGAGCGACCAGGTTGTATGGGCAAAGCAACGATCTGCGAAAGACTGGCCAACGACCTCGACTGCGGCGGTGTGGTCCCTGCGAGAAGCAATTGGATCGCGATGTTGGTTAGCAGTCGGTCACCTGGCCAGAGTTCTGGCCGTGATGGAGTGGTCACCTGGTCAGAGCTCTGTCCGTGATGGAGTGGTCACCTGGCCGGAGCTCTGGCCGTGATGGAGTGGTCACTTGGCCAGAGCTCTGGCCGTGATAGAGTGGTCACCTGGTCAGAGCTCTGTCCGTGATGGAATAGTTACCTGGCCAGAGCTCTGGCCGTCATGGAGTGGTCACCTGGCCAGAGCTCTGGCCGTCATGGAGTGGTCACCTGGTCAGAGCTCTGGCCGTGGTGGAGTGGTCACCTGGCCAGAGCTCTGGCCGTGATGGAGTAGTCACCTGGCCAGAGCTCTGGCCGTGATGGAGTGGTCACCTGGCCAGAGCTCTGGCCGTGATGGAGTGGTCACCTGGCCAGAGCTCTGGCCGTGATGGAGTGGTCACCTGGCCAGAGCTCTGGCCGTGATGGAGTGGTCACCTGGCCAGAGCTCTGGCCGTGATGGAGTGGTCACCTGGCCAGAGCTCTGGCCGTGATGGAATGATCACCTGGCCAGAGCTCTGGCCGTGATGGAGTGGTCACCTGGCCAGAGCTCTGGCCGTGATGACCAAACCAAATCGCGATGTGCCGGCCGGCAGTCTTACGGACACAACCACAGAACACCCCTGTGGACGTGGCCCGAAGCAGCACAGGAATGTCCACGGCGCTGGTCGTCAAAAGCTCGCGCCATGTTGATCAAGTCGGCGGGCAGACGCCCCGGGCTGACCAGTCTGTTAATCCGGTCACCTTACAGGAAGCAGGGAGGCAAACAATGCATGTGTGATTCAAACAGCTGTAAAAAGTTCTAGCTTTTACATACGTTACCAGAACAGGACAGCTCATTTTTTAGTATGACCAGCATCGTCTTTGAAGATTGCATCTTGATATATGCAGGCCTACAGTTAACTAGAAAGTCACCACAGATTGGTCGGGACCAGGGTCTGGTCACTGTCTCCGATTCCAGGCCAAGCTGGAGCGGGCGCACGTCGCCCGCACCGAGCCCGTCTGGAGCGAACGCACGTCACCCCTACCGAGCCCGTCTGGAGCGGGCGCACGTCACCCGTACCGAGCCCGTCTGGAGCGGGCGCACGTCACCCGTACCGAGCCCGCCTGGAGCGGGCGCACGTCACCCGTCCGAGCCCGTCTGGAGCGGGCGTACCGAGCCCGGCTGGAGCGGGCGCACGTCACCCGTACCGAGCCCGCCTAGAGCGGGCGCACGTCACCCGCACCGAGCCCGTCTGGAGCGGGCGTACCGAGCCCGGCTGGAGCGGGCGCACGTCACCCGTGCCGAGCCGAGCGAAGAGGACGGGTGGCGTTCGCTGGTGGCGAACTCGGCGGGAACTGTGTCAGCGGTGTCTCACACGGCACCGGCCGGGGCCGGGGCCGGGACCGGCTGGGCGGCGGGCGGCGGGCGGCGGGCGGCGGGCGGGACGGCACTACCGCCGCCTCCGACCGCGTGCGACTGTCGCCACCTTTGAAACGGTGCGCCGGCTACGAAGCTGTGAAAATTGGGGTGGAATCCTTGCGAGGCTGCCTGTCGGAAGAGACTAATCGTCGACTCTACTGACAAAGGGCTCCTGACAACCGCAGCTTGTACCGATGCCACAGACACGACCGCTCCACGGATGCTGTCCTCAGTTTAGTGTCAACGTGTGTTGGTGGAAACATCGTGTACTTTATATATATATATATATATATATATATATATATATATATATATGTCATGTGTGGTTATATATATATATATATATATATATATATATATATATATATATATATATATATATATATATATATATATATATATATATACATATATTTATATATTTATATATAGCGACACATGGCACAGAGAGCTGTAAGACATCTAATGAGCAACTTCGTTTTCAGTTATATACCAACTAACAACAAGCACTTCTCAACCGGCAGTAAAGAATCCCTAGTAACCATCAATGTGTGCAGAGGTCTGAGAAAGAGAGAGAGAGGGAGAGAGAGAGAGAGGGAGAAAGAGTGAGAGAGAGAGAGAGAGAGAGAGAGAGAGAGAGAGAGAGAGAGAGAGAGAGAGAGAGAGAGAGAGAGAGAGAGAGAGAGAGAGAGAGAGAGAGAGAGAGAGAGAGAGAGAGAGAGAGAGAGAGAGAGAGAGAGAGAGAGAGAGAGAGAGAGAGAGAGAGAGAGAGAGAGAGAGAGAGAGAGAGATCGCAGAGGCGCCTAACTGATGGTCCGGACGTCCGCACCCGGCCAGGGCAGGCTGGATCGAAGTTCCGCGGTCCAGCAAGAGGGCACGGGCGCTGTCCGTTCCAGGCAGCTATGTGGCGTAGCAATCCTGCAGTTTAGAGCACAATATAAGGCATCGCCCTTCCCAAGCTTAGACTGGTATGCAGAGCGACGCAGCCAGAACTAGAAGGCGATGAAAAAAAGAGATATCAAAACCCTTCAAGACCAAACCTCAGAAGGGTGGTTCACACGTAGGTTTATATTTGCACCGTTCTTAGTGAAAACATGTTTGAAAATTCGAAGTCGAATTCGAATTGCCAGCCCACAGACCAAAGCAGTCGAATCTGAACCTCCCGAATTGCTTAACGTCGTGATGTTACGTTCTACGTAATTGCGTCTGGCATGACCTGGCGGGCTCAACGTTTCAGAACCTGTGATGATTCAAGTTGGGCGGAAATCCGCATTGAACTACCATCTGAATACCGTCGTCAGCATGCAAATCTGTATTGAACTACCATCTGCATACCGTCGTCAGCATGCAAATCCGCATTGAACTACCATCTGCACACCGTGGTCAGTATGCAAGTCGCAGTGTCTCATGCTTTGAGACGGCTACCTGATATCTGATTTGATTTTGATTTGATTTGATTTGATATTTGATTTTGAACGCTTCCTCGATATTTGATTAAAATGCCTCAGCGGGACCGTGATTTCAATCAAATCAATGTACCACTTTTCCAACATTTCTAATAGCGCTATCCTTATTCCAACCTTTTACTTTCTATTGTTTCTTTAGATAACAGGTTTAGGAACATCAGTCCTTGTTACAGCCCACTCCCCCCTTCCCCTCCATTCTCGTCTACTGCCCACTTGGAATGATGAAGGGGAAAACCCAACAACAACCTCGGACCAGAAGAATTGTTGCGGCTTAATTGTGCTTTCATATTCTTTTTGAAGGCATACCAAGCTCTCAAAAAAGGACTCCCTAGATTTAATTTCCAAGATCTACATCTGAGATCTTCTGGGGTCATTGATTTCATTCAAATGTTGTCGAAGGATTTTCTGGGATACCAACTATTTCGCAACTTGGGAGGATTTTCTGAGATCCTGGACCGTTCTAAAGATTTTGCTGTAGAACCATATTCATACTTCGACAGTCTTTCTTCAGTATTGTTGTGGGAATTTCAAGGGTCTTAGACCTTTTTCATTGAAGATATGTTTAGCGTAGTAAGTCACAGGCGAATGAAGCATATCGCTTTTGCGGTTCATAATCCAAGTTATATGACTCTCCATATTCCCATCCCTGGGGGTGTCGCTGTGCACTTTTTCTTCTCCCTCCTGCTAGAGCAAGAGTCTTGGTAAGGGGGAAAACACACGGCTGAACAGGCTGCTGATGGTGAAACCCCCCAAAACACAATGGGACATGAGCCACTTGAATCCCAGAGGTACAGTTTTCCTCGTCTTCTGCGTATATATATATATATATATATATATATATATATATATACGATTTTGCGGGCGCCAGTTCTTGCGCTTGTTAGCGTTATGATGCTTAAAAATTTGAAATTGACCGGTAGTTTTTTGGTGATATGAAGTTCCACGCTGCTTGAGTCTCAGTTCGACCTTGAAGTGTATCATCAAGAGGTCGGAATTTATTGACGGACGCTAGTTCCCTCTGTGGTGCATATTTTGGTGGATACAGTTTACAAGATGCATTTATGTGCCTTTCATCCTGGGGAAGTTCCTGATAGGCTCGGTTTTTGCTGTTTGGCTGAGTGCCACTAAAAAGCTTCATTTCGGTGGGTTATGACCATTATATTCCAGGTACCTATCATATCAAGACAGGCCTAAAAATGTCCCAAAATCTGTATTTTAGAGGGACAACAAATTTTGTGGGAAGTTGCTACGCCCGTGCCGCTCCATTGAATAAATCCAGGGTCGGCCCATTCAGCGAAGAGATACTCAAGCCAACCCTTTAAGATAAGAAAGGTCCCTTTGGAAGCCATGACCTCTACCCGATGTGACCATGGCCTGGGCTTAAGGTCCCTTTGGAAGCCATGACCGCCACCCGACGTCCGACTCGACCTCCTCCACACTGGATTCATATCACCAGAAGTCGGCAATAACATCAGACAAATGAAAAAATGTAAGCGTGCTATGAAAATGTTGTCACCGATCCATCATAAATTTCAGTAAGCCTCACTTCGACACGTGCATGCGCAATCCTGAAATAATGTGACACAAATGAATAACTCCGCCGAGAGTGTGTCGGGAGGTGTACGTACAAGGCGCTCCGTGACAGCCATGCTTCGGACGGCATGACGGACTGGCATCTGCCCTAATCACGGCACGGCGCAGGGGCGTCTGCCTGAAGCGTGGATGACAGAAGGCGTCTGACAGCGCCGCTCCTCGGCGGCCGCTGGCGGACAGCAGCTGACTAGCGGGAGGCGGTACGATCCTGCCTTCGTCGCCGCATGCCGGGACAACTACCCGAGCTGCCGCCCATCGCCAGGCCACGCCGCCGCACGCCGGCCGAGAGCCAGTGACGTCATACGTGACCACGTGACCGCACTGGGGCCGGCCGGCCGCCGCGGCGGAAGGTCACGTGACCGGCCTGGGGCCTTCGGCGAGGGAGGGTCTGGCCGGGCCGTCAGCTGAGCCTGGTCAGCAGGCGGACCGTCGCCGGGTGAGGCCGGCCGCTGGCTGGGCCGCCGGATATCTGGGACCGGCCGCGGAGGCGCTGACCTCAAGGCGCGGCCTCACGGACGCTCTGTATGCGCTGAGGCAACGCCGCGGCGAATATAAAAGCGCAGGAGGAGGCGTTTGACGCCAGCAAAGCATTGGTGCAGATTAATGGCACCGGAGGAGAATCACACCTCGTGCGTGCCGGCCATGAACAGCTCCGTGCAGTCAGATGATCGGCACAACTAGACAAGACGATGGTCAGCTCTGGTGTGCAGTTCCATCAGATGAGCCCGGGACTGAAGAGAAACAAATGACGAAGCCTGCCCTCCTCAAATTTGCCAATAACCGTGTTTCTCCTGAGATTTGGCCCACTTTCTTTTCAAAGTTTTGGGGCGGAAGCCCTCCCTGTCCGCTAACTGAACAAGAAACAACATCCGCGAAACGCTTCCAAACGTCCGTGCCGTGGCAGCAGCCTCGGCTGGTTAGTCAGTGGCCTTGCCTCGCACAAACGGCGCAGTTCTCGATGCACTGCGAGCCTGACTTCTCTAACCAGGTGAGAACCACGCGGCTGCTGCGGGAGAGCCGCACCCGTGTGTGGAGAACACGCTGCGAGCCTGGGCTTCTAAAACCTTCTCTAACTTCTCTAACGATGAGAATCGTGCGGCTGCTGAGGGAGAACCGCGCCCGTGGGAAATGCGCTGCGACAGCCGTGGCGAACACGGCATCTGACCGCATTCGTGGTTGTGATACATCAGGTGCTTCGAACATAAGGTGTTGTGAAGCATCAGTGGTTACGAGCGTTAGGTGACGCGATGATCTCACAACCCCCACATCAGTGGGAAGCCACGGGCGCGCAGAGGTGTGAAGCACCAAGGTGACTGTGGCGTCTGATGACGGTGATGGCGGTGATGGTGTGTAGCATCGTGACGCGGCCGGAGAAGCAGTGTGCTCCAATGTGTAGCATCGTGACGCGGTCGGAGAAGCAGTGTGCTCCAATGACGAGCAGGGCAAGACGCTCATCAGACTCACATGGGAATTCAACCAACACCAGCGTGATAGCCTTATGAGAGGCGACACCAGTTTGAGCATCAACAACACTTAAGTCGGTGAGCAGCGTGCTCATGGTTTGCGTCAGGTCACCGAGCATAACAGGACCCCGCATTCCACCACTCCATTTCGCGGCCGGCGGACAGGCGCCCTCGGTGAAGCTCGACAGTCGAGCTGGCTGGACTGCGCCGGGTCCCGCATATTTTTTCCGTGACCGCCCTCCGTGCCGCGCGAGAAGGGCCGCAGGTCAGCTGCTGGCTCTTGGCCGGCGCTCCGTTAGCTCCGCCCTCTTCCCGTGACGTCACGGTGCGACGTGAAGTAGGTCAGGCGCGGGACGCGTGCGTTCGGCCCGATGACGCCGAACGGAATCGCAGGACTCTGGTCGGTCTCTTGCCGACCACAGACGCCCAACTGGGAGGGAAGTTAGGAGGCCGGCAGCCTTTTTTGTTCATTTGTTTTCAGCCAACCCCATACGGCCGCCGATAAATCTTCAGAAGGTTGGCGCACTCGGCTGCCTCTCTCTGGACCCCACGGCTTCAGCACGCCTGCCGTCAAATTATCAAGAGTGAATTGCATATTCCATCGAATATAGCTCTTACCTCACATTAAATGTTCGTCGTTGTCACGATAAGTTAGGTAAACGCGTACGTCATTTAGTAACTTTCGACGGAGGCCTCAGTTGGCCAGAGCGCCTGCCCGAGCGCCTGCCTCCCTATCCAGCTACCGTTGACATGGGAGGGTCGAGTCGCTTCAGGTGTGGGTCCGACTGATCCCTTTCCTGACCGTATCCTTGCTCAGCATGACGTTCAAATCGTGTGAATCGTGCCTTTCTTCTGTGCAGCGGTACTTTCCTACCTACAGCAATGCTCAACGGTGCGCATTGTCTGTCTGGATGTCGACGTTTCCTTCGTCATCGGTTCGACACATCCCGAGCGAAGAGGACGTGAGCGCTGGGACATTCACAGTAACGCTCGGATGGCCGTGCTAACGAGCATCTGTTTCCGGGAAACTCTCCGGCATCCGCCGAATTCCGCACCGTGACGGGAAAGAAAGAAACAGAAAAAGACAATGCCATCCAACGTCATAGGTTCATGATCATGCCTGCCAAGGAACGGTGCATGAACGCTGCCCTTCCTCTTCAGCTATAGCAGTTGGTGGACTCCGAATCATACTGGCTGGGTTTCGGCTGTCATAGGTACCATCAGGATCCCTACTCGGCAGCCGTCTCCACGTTCCGCTTGTGCCACAGTTATCGGGTTTATGTCATCTGACTTTCAACTTCTGCCTTGACCTTGACGCCTCCCAATCCATTGCCCCTAGCGCCAGACATCAACCCCTCGTTCAGTCCCAAAGGATAATGTGGACGGCGTTAGCTGAGAACAGGGATGGACAGTCGATCCGACTAGACGCGGCAGCTGATCAACTGAACGGTTTTTTGTTCAGTCGTCCCCATGCAGCCGCCGAGGTAAAGGCACGGGAAGAAGTCATTTGGTGGCACGTCTCCCTCGGGCTGGAGCTTGTTCGTTTGTGGTATCGTCTGTTACCGGGGGGAAGCCCGGGCACACGGTCTTCGGCATGCAAGACTAAGTGGCCCGTGATTCAGATAGCTTGTGTGTCGGCAGCTTGAAGGCCGGACTCCCAGCTATCGATGACGTCATCCTTCACATTGTCATCTCCCGCCTTCCGCATTCAGATTCCCCGGACGCTTGGAATCAATCCCTTGTCCATCCCATTTTTAAGGCCGGTTAGCCATCTGAGCGATCTAATCTCCGGCATATATCCCTCGTCCCTGTTATCACCATAGTGGTGGAGAGAATCGTAGAATGGCAACTTTTCCACTACCTATCCTTCAACTGTCTTTTTGCATCATCCCAGCACAATCTCTGTTCTCGTCATTCAGCATAAACAGCGCTGGTGTCGGCTTCCGATCACGTTCTTGACACCATTGATAGGCGAGCTCGCACCCCTGTGCCTTATTGATTTAAATAAATGTGTTGACGTCATTCATCACGAAATGTCGATTCAGAAGAAGTTGCCAACGAAAAGTCCTGAGATTTCTTAGTGCACCAGCTATCTCCAGGGGCACACCCAGAGTGTGTGCCTGAATGCCGGGTCCATACGCAGGGGACTGCCACGGTCGCTCGACTACAGTATGGACATCTCCCAAGGCCCGACATTGGGTCCACTTCTTTTCGAGTTTTCTCGAATAATCTGTCTTTGCACGAAGAAAACTCACGTGTTTCTCAAGATGCGTATAACGCTCAGGTTTTCGTGGGCGTTCCGAAGGAGGATCTTAGGGGGAGAGGGGCCTTCCCGCGTGGAAGCCTCGCTTGCATCACTTAGCTGCTGGTTCCGTTCACGTGCCGGCGAGGTAAACGCAACCAAAACACAGCTGATCATTTTCGGCAGTCGTCAAAATTTACGCGCCTCTCCAGACTTGATGTAACTTTATGTGGCGCCGCTCTGCAATCGTGTGTGCAGGTGAGGACCCCAGGTGCCGTCCTTGACAGCACCCTCTCCTGGGTTTCTCACGTGCCCGACCTCAGTCGCCGATGCATGGGCGTGCTCATAGGCCTGTCCCATGCGCGGCATTGCCTTCCAGATTGTGCCATCAAAACTCTTTTGACGTTGCTGGTGCTGACGCAGGTCAGATATTGCCTCAAGGTTTATGGCAACAGCGCAATCCAGCTTTGATAAAATCCAGAGGACCATAAACCTTGCTGCTAGAGTGATTTTTGGCCGGTATGGATTTGACCATGTGTCTGACCTGGGTGAGACACTTCAATGGGTGTTGCCTAGACATATGACGGACCTCCAAGTGGTCATGTTAAGCCACGACGCACGTGTGCGATCCACGCGTCAGGACAAGCTCCTACACCTCCCTGGCGCAAAAGCCGAGGCTGACAGGAGACGTTTGGGCACCACGCGCCAACATTGCATAATGTACTGCCAGCCGGCATCACACAACTGACACAGCAGCGTTTCTTACGCGCGGTTAGAGCGCATCTGTAAGAGTGCTTATTGTGATTGGGTGAATGGATGCCTGTGTGTTTGTGCGTGGTGCAGTTGAACTTTGTGTCCTGCGCCCCTGCTGGGGTGGGGCGCGGCACGTGGTCAGGCTCGCAGGCCGGCCCCGGCTGCGCGGCAGAAGCGCGCCGCAGCCGCAGTTCGCACGGCCCCGGCTCGTTCGCACGGCCTCGGCCCGCGGCCCCTGCTGAGGGGAGTCGCCGTTGGGAGAGCAGCGAGTGCAGATGCACCGTCAGGGGCTGCAACCCCTGACGGTGCGAAACTACAATGCAGAGAAGATGTGGTGAAACATTTGGCGTCTCATTACAGTATCATAGTGCTTTTTTTTACCTGCATGTTTTTATCTTCTGTATTTTTGACACGTGGCTGTGGCTGTCTCGCTCTAATGTGGATGGCCTTATGAAGTAATACATACATGCATACACGTTTACACCACACCATCACATCTGCCTCGCTACACCACTACGCCAGACATACCACCCCCATCATACCTGTCATACCACATGAAAATTGCAGCCATCCATCAGTGCCATGCTAGTTTGGGCACATCAGCATATCACCCATTCAGTACTACCGTGCCAGTCACGCCACATCACACAAGTAACGTCTTATCACCACACATGTCACATCTCGCCGTGCCAGTCACATTTCACCACATCTAACACGCCACATCACACATGCCACATCTCACCACGCCTGTCACGCCACACTACACATGTCACATCCCACCTCACCTGTCACGCCACGCCACAGCACCAGTCGCGTCACATCATACCAGGTATGGCACACCACTATACCAGTCACGCCACACCACTATACCAGTCACGCCACACCACCATACCAGTCACGCCACAACACCAGACCAGTCACGCCACAACACCATACCAGTCACGCCACAACACCATACCATACCAGTCATACCACCTCATCATACCAGTCACGCCACAACACCATACCAGTGAGGCCACAATAGGTCACACCAACACATACCTGTCACACCATGGTGTCCTCGGTGCCAACTCTCCTCCCGAAGGTCGTTGCCCGGCTTGCTGGCCGCTCCCGCGTGCCGCTCCCGCGTGCCGCTCCCGCGCGCCGCTCGCTGCTCGCCACTCGCCACTCGCCACTCGCCGCTCGCGCTACGCCGCTCCTGCCCTCGCCGGCCCGCCCCGGAGACTGCGGCGGCTCACAGCAGAGCAGCACCGTCCGCCGCCGCCGCCGCCGCCGCCGCCGCCGCCGCCGCCGCCGCCGGGCGGGACGCGCCAGCCGGAAGTGTCACGGCCGCGCCGGTATGAAGTGGCGCAGTGGTGCGCTGGGGGTGGCGTGGAGGCGTGAGAGCACAAAATGGGTCAAGAGCTGGGCCCCGGCTTTGTTGCCGCACGTGAACATGAGAGGGGTGCTCGGACCCGTCGCAAAGGAAGCCCCTTCGTGACGGTTGTCCGTACATCGGTTTGAACGCGTATGGTCCTAGCTGTTGGGCTTACAAAAGCGCAAACGATGCACTTATGTGTATGCCAAGTGATATTCAGCCATTGTCTTGGAGCCTGATGGTACCTAGGATAAGGATACATTACATAATTTTGGCGTTCAGGAAGAGTCGAGGTGCTTCCTACCCCAGCATTTACTTCTGCTATGTCATTTACCGATGAAAAATAACCTATGGTCCTGTATCCTGTCTTAAATGACGTTGCAATAGGTCAGCGCTGGCTTTTGCTGCGGTCTTTGGGGGCCGCGTTCTGCTCCGCGGATGCTGCAGAGACCTCTTCGTCACGCCGGCGACACCGGCCGTTGCTGGGATGGCGGCGATGCCAACGTCAGCGTGGACAAGTAATCTCCTGGATTGCGTCATGACGGTGGGTGGCGGCACGTGCCAGCCGATCCAGATCGTTTTTGCGCCCGATGATCACTCCGATACAGCTGGACTGAGCCGGTTTTTCGCCGCATTTACGGTGCGCGCATAAGCTGTGTAGTGCGACACTTACAAAACCGCCACGTCATCGCGACAAACGTGCTTCGCGCGCCCTTGTGGCACCGATAAGCGTCTCATTTAGTGGTAATTTCTAATCATGAGAGGAGGAACGACTCAGGTAGATTGAGGACCGTTGGAATGTGTTCATTAACACGAAAAGTGGTGGCTGTATTAAAAACTGTCAGATATAAATATAGTTTTATACGGTTGGAGGCTGTGACTCGGAAAACGGTAGCCATTTCAACCGAGCCGGCACACTGCCCTGTCTCTAACGCCATCTGTTGGCATCCAGTGCAGTCCTTGAGGCAAAACGTGCTTAGCACAGCTGGTCACGCTCTGCTTGGTTTGTTGAAGCGTGTTGTTTGTCTTTTGTGAGGACGGGTCAGTGAGTCAAAAAATGAGAGGCAACTTACCGTAACACAGCTGCCACGGCACATATACGGCCAGTCACGCTCTGCTTGGTTTGGTGAAGCGCATTGCTTTTTTGGGAGGGCGGGTCAGTGAGTCAAAAAATGGGAAGCAAGTTACTATAAACACAATTGCCACGATGCCTGCACGACCAGCGTGGCTAGCACGGTCAGTCACGCTCTACTTGGTTTGTTAAAGCGTGCTGTATTTTCTGGGAGGGTGGTCAGTGAGTCAAAAAATGGGAGGCAAGTTACCGTAAACACAGTTGCCACGATACAGCTGCAGGCTGGTCTTGGTGTTGGTTCAAATTCAAATCATGGGCAAAAAGATCATAGCATGTCATAGCCCTGGCCCGGACCGGCTGTGGCCTAGGTCAGGCATGTGATATCGTACGCCATATCGGGCGTATCAGACCTATCATATCATATCAGGGCATGTGATAGGCCTAGCCGGGTCAGACTGTCCGCGGACTGATCTGACCCGGCGAGGTCAGGTCCCGGGTCACCAATGGGCTAAACGAACTCACCCGCACGAAACAACCCAGCCGCCAGAGGGTTACCTTTCCGCCAGGTGCGTGTGCGTTGACTCTGGTGCATGGCTAATGGTGGTAGTTTGGGCCTGGCGGCCGCTAATGGCTCCCGACTCAGCCGGATGTGACTACTGTTCTCATGCATTGTTTGCAACATTTTTGCCCATGAATGGCGACTATGGTCGAAACAGCACGCAGTGGCAGACTGGGAAGAAGCGACCGCAAGCCAGAAACACACGGGGATCATCGTTCACGACGGCTGTCATTGCGTCTGTCAAAACGCTCGCCACAAGTGGCATCTGTCGGCGATAGTATGAACTAAAAGTATGATTGAGACACGAGCCCGACCGTGCATATCCCATTACAACCTATTGTGTAATCAGCTCATTCACCTAAGCAGCAATGACATCAGATCACACATCTCCATGTTTTTGAAGCTCATTAGGCTGCATTCACAAGCGGTTTTAGCACATGACGACTGACTGCGTTAGTAAACAACGCCTGGGCGGGGGCGTCTGACAGCAGCGCCACCTATTTGAGCAGCGTGCCGCAGCCGTTTACGGCCGGCACTGCACGCAGCCGCCGCTTGACAAAAACGCGCGGCCCAAGCACGCCGGGTCCGCGTACCATATATAGCGACTCAATGTTAGCCGCTGACCGATCTGTCGTACAATAACTAACAGGCAAGCAAAATGGTAGGAGAAGACGGTGACCACGTCTGCTTAAATATTCAGGTACTTCGGACGAGCGATATTCAATCAATAAAGTAGACCAAATGTGCATTACGTTGCGGGTATGGATCGTGACACTTGCGTATGACCATCATCCAGCTTGTAAGCACGTACAGATGCCCATGTAAGCACGTGTCTGTCCCCTGCTGACGCCGAACGCAGATGTAATGGGCCAATATGAACGCCACTTACAATCTTGGGCGGTGTGCCCTCCCCCCCCCCCCCCCTCTTTCCGGAACCACACTTGCCATGTTCGGCGAAACCGTCCAGTTTGGTCGCACCTCGCAGTTTGATCGCATTTGCACGCATTTCTGCCGACCTCGCACACATCTCCGGACTCGGCGTCGACTGTCGGCGGCTCGGAGGCGACACTGGCATCCAATCGGACGGCGAAAGACCCCATCGAACCCGTTTCTGTGGACTGATGCGCCAGTTGCAGTATGTGAAATGTTTTGTCCGGAGTGATGTTCGTCTTCTTGTGGTGTGGCGAGGCGTCATTTCTGACTGACCGCAAGCCTATGGTGCTCTGCAAGGAGCACGCGCTTTGACGGGCCTCAGTCCCTTGCTCCGGTGAGGAGCAAAGGACTGAGACCCGTCAAAACGTGTTTGAGCATTACTCTTCACAGCACGAATACAAATTTAAATGCAGCTCTTAAGCCCAATCGATTTAAACAGTGCATCCTCAAATGCCTGAAAGGACACTTGGAAACATATTTCTTAACTTTGGAGGTATTTGTTCTCAACACTTTGGGCCAATACATTTTCCAAATGAAGCTTCACCTGGTAAAGCGCTCCTGGTTTGTCGGAGAGCCGTTGAAATCTGCGCCGCCTCAAAATCTTCAGTCGTCGCTTTTCCGCTCGTGAACGGGCTCACAGGATGATGCAGGAAAGCAAACATCAGAGTTACTGGCGACGACGGATCTGGAGTGCGCTCGCTTTCTTTCCTTCCTGCTGCCCAGCAAAAAAACTCAGTTTGGGCAGAGATGTATGCTATTATTGTATCTGATTCGTCCATGTGACAGGCTTGGCCCTAGACTGTGATATCGCTAGCGTCTTGCCTTTTAACATGGGACCTACGAAAGCCTGTGCCTTCCACTTTTTCAGGTGTGGACAAGAAAATACACTGCGGCCCCCGCTCCTCTCTTGGCAAACCCGAGGCACTCAGGCTTTGGATAAAGTACGACATAGGAGAGAAGAAGGGTGCTTAGTTTCACATTACCCCTCTACAACACATCGAGCCGGAATACCGGGGCATGGGTAGCCCAAAAAAGGCAAGAAAGATTGCATGATGTATTTTAGTTGCTGCTACTTAAAGGGTCTCCACGGGATTTTCGTCGGGTCCTCCTTACGAGCCTCGAGCGTGCCCAGTTGAACGAGTGGCAGTTTCATGGTCCTAATTTTCGTTGCTTCGTGGCTACAAAACTGATTTTAGATGCGCATATTACTATTCTGCTCCTGTACATGTCAAACTGCGTTAAAACGAAATGTAGCATTTCATATATGTTGAAGATAAAGCTTTCCACCATGGCATTGGTTTATTGCAGCCGAAAACGTCACTTGTGGCCCTCAACATTAATAACTCCACGTAATCATAAAAACTATGCAAAGAAGTTAGATATTTACCGAGTGTATCCTGATGCGTACATAAAAACGGATGCATGAGTGCGAATATTCCGGCACGCCGTCAATGTGCACCACACCGTACAATGTGCACCACACTTGTAGGATATACACCACACCGTAAAATATGCATCACACGTGGAATATGCACCACACCGAACAATACGCACCACCCTGTACAATATGCACCACACCGAACAATACACCACACTGTACAATATGCACCACACCGACAATATGCACCACACGTACATATGCACCACACCGTACAATACACCACACCGAAATACGCACCACACCGACAATACGCACCACACTGTACAATATGCACCACACCGACAATATGCACCACACCGTACAATATGCACCACACGTAATATGCACCGCACGGTACGATATGCACCACACCGTATTATATGCACCACACCGTAGAATATGCACCACACCGAACAATATGCACCACACCGTACAATATGCCACCACACGGTACAATAGCACCGCACGGTACGATATGCACCACACCCGTATTATATGCACCACACCTTAGAATACGCACCACACCGCAGAATATGCACCAGAAACGTAGAATATGCACGGCAACCGTATGGGCTCTTTAGTCTCCTAAGTCGGCTGTCACGCAAATAGTTACATTTAATGCAGAGTGTATGGCCAGCAAGAGGAAGCGGAAAAGGCAAGATGCAACATGCAAGAAAAGTGCAATGCTGATGACAGTCTTTCCTCACATATTGCGTACGACTGTTTTCAAAAGCGCTCCGAGAAGTGATAATGCCTGAACGCGATGACCCCCGGTTCTAAGTAGAGGCTGTGCAACATGAAAAGGCAAGAGTGGGTGGCAGCGGGCCTGCATGTGCCGGGTGGAGGCTGCTCCCCGCCAAAAAGCACGTGATTCAGGTGACAGTGCGACGGCACGCCCTGTGAACAGCGTCCGGGTTCTCGACAGGCACGCCCTGTGAACACCGTCCGGGTCTCGACAGGCACGCCCTGTGAACAGCGTCCAGGTCTCGACAGGCACGCCCTGTGAACAGCGTCCGAGTCCTGACAAGCGTGTCCTCCTGCGTCAATGTCAGGAAAACCTTGACTGCCTCACCGTGTGCCACCAGGGTGTTTCGGTGTCGGCGTCGATGGCCCTGAAAGAGAATCTAGAGACGGTCCATGTCGTGTTGTATTTATCCATCAACGTCTTCAGCGGTGAAATGCGTAACTCTGGAATGCGATAAGACTGACCTTTGGCAGGCCTACACCCCACGTCAAAGAAATGGTGACATGAAAAATACCGAGTCATCACGAGAATTTTGTGGGTTCCGAACATGTATGGCGATATATATATATATATATATATATATATATATATATATATATACATATATATATATATATATATATGCATGTATATATATATATATATATCATATATATATATATATAATACAATATAAATATAAATACACAAGAGACAAGGTCGCCACATTTCTGAATTACGCCCGTGACGTACACGCTCCAAGACAGGCCGGAGTCTACAATGACATCCATGACGCTGTTCGAAACATGCACAGCTCTGCCGCTACCATTTGAAGATATTGAAGCAAGCATAAGATGTAATAAAATAAGCTTACACATAGCCTTTGGTATGCTTTTAAGAAAAAAAGACTGCTCTAGACACCACATTCTTATACTTAGCAAATATGTTCCTCAATACGAAATTATTTTCTTACGTCGTCGTATCTTGCACAGCATCGATTGGGAGCAAATTGACGGCCATTATACCTGTAAAGCGTGCTCATGAATGCCAAATATGAAAGCCTCGATAATTATATTTTTATTGGACTCGAGCGCCGCGTGGTAATGGCTAATGGAGTGGCTGGATTTGAATGACGCTATTATGGCGTCATGGATTGCTGGGTGACCTTAAAATGGTCTTGAAAAAGTTGTCATATCTTCGCGGATGCGTAGCTTAGGAACTGAAAGAGCTTGAGTCTTAAACGGCAGGGCTGTGAACTGCATCGAATGATATTAAATGATGGCTATTTCAGGTCAAAATCCCACACAAGTGTGAAACAATGCCTTCAGTAATGCAGTGGTTTTGGCTGAGCGCGATGAGCAGGATTCGACAGGCTCATCATGAACACCATTCGACAGGTTTTCCAGGAACCAAAAGCAAACGTTGGTGAACGTAAACTGAAACAAGACGGTTTGCGCCACTTGCAGCGAAGGCAAGGCCATCTTCAGGCCAAGGGACTCGCGGTCCGCGGAAGAAGCGGAAGTTTCTGTGACAGCTGCAGCCATGACAGTCATTTTCTGTGATAGCCGGCTGACCGAGTGGCGAGTGTTGCGGAGCCGGATCGGGGGCTTTCGCTCTTCAGCCGGCAGGTGTCACCTCCTCCAGCTGTGACGACATCGCTGGCAGGGCGGACAAGTTCGACGCTCACGTCGCGGCGGTCGGTTCGCCGCGTCGCCGCTGGAGTCGACCTCCACGTTGGTGCCGGCACTGGAACCGCGGCCGCCTCGTGTGTATGCTCTCGCTTCAGCGTTCAGCCTCGCCACCCTGCCTGAGATTTCCTGGGACATCGGGCGCATGAGTGCATCGCGTGCGGTTGGCGTGGACGGATGGCCTCTACTTGCTACGATGGACGGGACGGGCTCTACATGCTGCTCTCTTTCTTTTTTCGTTTTTTTTCTGTCCCTGGTCCCCATATTATCGACCTCATCAAACAGTCCGTCATCAATGCCATTTTGGGAAATAACTTGCTAGCGAGTCCGGTGACCTTAGACGCGTCAATCAAAAGTTGGTTGTCTATTTTAATCTTCACGCTGCTCTCGAAAATTGCTGAAAAAAAATGTGTTCGTCAAACTTGCGTGCCACGCAGTCCAGAATGACTTCTCTCTCCCATTTGATATGTAACTTGGCCTTTGTCATTCCATGGTGCACACTGCACTCAACACTCCAGCTTGGCTTTCAAAAACGATCGGTGAAGGTGAAACTACGCCATTCACGACTTTTGCCTTACGTAAGGTGCTTGAGAGTGTCGACAATGGCGTCAACTGCCGACCGACCATGATGCGTAAGATGCTGACCATGAAGCATTGGTGTCCTGTACAAACCTGTGTGGTATGGCGTGCAGCCAGTGTCGTTTCGGAGCTATCCGAAATCGCGCGATCGCAAACGCAGGGCGAGCGGCCGCTCCTGTATCCCTCTCCCCCTGATCCACTGAGTCGTGCAAGGATCGTTCGTTGGACCAATCGTCTGCCTCATCTTCATCGATGGCCTGCCTGCCTGTCTTATCTAAGGCTGCATCTTGTCCTACGCTGGCGACACCAAGCTCCTCGATTATTTCCCGCCTCCTGCCGTCGGCTAGTACAGTCTCACGGTGCGAATCGAAATCGATTACAGGTCAACAGTTTGTTGCTGCCTTTTTATTGGTGTGTTCAGGTCATGCTTGTGAGTCATATTCAGGAGCCGGTGAGACCAACAGTAGGCATGACGTTCAGAATGCTGGAGCTCTCGGGATACAGACTGGTGGGAGTCTTCCAAGCATGTCTCCTGGTGACGCTGTCATCTTTTGCATGTTATGACATGTATTTATTGTTAATTTCTTGATTGTGTGGTGCAAACTCAAAGACCGTTATGAGGACACATTTCACCATTGGGTGAATATCTTCCTCAATACGTCATTGATTGATAGTCAAGGAACGCTTTTTATGGCGTCAGGGTTGCTTGCCAGACCGTCAATGTCAGACTGCCACTGTAGCGGGGTGGCGTGACTCATTTGAGGTGCTGATATGCACTGCAAGATGACGCTAGTGGCCTAGGTGCGTACATTTTTGGCTAGTTGCGGTATGTGTGTGTGCGGTTCTGGCTCTTCTTTTGATGTTCATTGTGGTAGTTGTCCGTGTTGGCATGTTCTCTACGTGCGTTCGCATTTTCAGTTACGGTCCCATTCTTGTGTTTACTTGACTCTCAGCCTCCTGTCCGTCACAAATAGTGGCACTGCCCCAAATGTCTGCGTTATTTATCACAAAATGCGGTGAGCGACTGAGTCCTGGTGTTCTCAGTCCCATCGCTGCTTTGTGGACCCTCCGATCCTGCCGAGGTCCCTGGTCTTCTGAGAACCACTCAGAGCTGCTTCGTGCGCTCCAGCCCCTGGGTTGTCATGCTTGTCTGGAGCCCTTCGACGCCTAGAGGGGCTGACCTAGATCGCCGTGGGCCTTTTTGGCCGTGTCAGGTGGGGATAAGGATTTTCACCACGTGAGCCCAGAGCTGCCTTCTTGGTCTCGCGCCATCTGCACACGATTCGTCAGATATGGTCCGTACGTTTGTAACAGGCTTGAGTCATGCTATCTCGCTATTTTAGCAAAACGTAACGTGTTACTTTGCTGCATATGCGACTTCATTAAAATGCCTGTAAGCTGCCACGTTACATGCTTCTTTTTGAAAATCTAGTCTAGGCCAGTGACCTAAAGCCTATGTTTCTGTCCTATTCATATGCTTACACATTTGAGAAGCCTCTAAGTACGCTGTGATCGTAAAATAAGTCTGCATTGCCTTTCACTTCAGACACATTCCAAGCTTGCCGTCGTTAGCGATGATAACGACCAGCGGCAGGAAAGGCTCTCATTGGCTGATGGATGCTCTGGACAGCGGGTGTCGGTCGCTAATGGTCACTTAGTGCGGTTGCGTTTGACAGATCTACCAAAAAAAGTTTGCTCTGCGAATAAAGGTCACTCGTTTCCAATTATCATTAGATCTAAGTCAAATATGCTCGTGGTCCATCCAACACTGCGTTTTTTCAACACCATTACTAGTTGTTGTCGCGCATTTCCTTTTTGAGATCGTTTTACGTAAGCGAAGTCCGCAGGGACACTCCTATGTCGCCGATTAGTTATGACCGAGGCCCCATAACAACGTTGTGACTGATAGCGACAGCCGAAAGCAGCATGCAAACAGTTGCATTAATTCGCCAAATATC
>NW_023596251.1:877347-904821 GCF_011947565.3 Pollicipes pollicipes | reverse complement strand
TTACGCTAGATGGCATGATCTTGTCGGCGTCCTCCACCTGCCAGATGGTGCGCCGTGTGTTGCTGGCGGGAAGAACAGGTCGATACGGAGCTGGGCGTCCTCGGGCCTTGCCGGGGTGTTCTCCCAGTAGCCTGAGGCGATGTCTGGACTCAGCGGAGGAGCGACCTCTATAGCGGCTACACGGTGTGGAGCTGCCCCTCCCCCCCCCCTCCCACTCCCCGGCCGGCGGGTTTCCGCTCACCCTTCGCTCCGCTGAGCGGTGTGACAGTAGCGGAAGCGGGCGGCCAGCGGACTAGTAAAGACGGTTTGTGCGTGGGCCTACCGTGTAAAATTATCTTCAAACTATTTTGATTATTCTAATCATGTTGGGGATATATGTCCAACATTTGTGGCGGGTCCAAAAACAAATATTCCTGATGGGGATTGACAGCGTAAAAAGTGAAAATGTGTCTGGCCATTTCAATCGCTGCATGAAAACGGTCAAAATCGCCCATATATATAATATATATAATTATATAATATATATAATATAATATATATATATATATATATATATAATGTGGGAGGCGGGCTAAGTTATTTCATGTCCGAGACGTATCAGGGTGATTTATTCCAAATCTGTGTGACGGATGGCAGCCTTGAGTCACTCAGCTGACGCACAGCATCTCCCTCTACCTTGCAGTGTACATCTGGCTGCGTACGTGCACGCGCCATGGGACGAGAGCGACAAACAGGTTGTTCACTTGCGGTTGAAAACTACATTAATCAATGAAAATGTGTTAAGGGCCTACGGAATAGCTGGACCAATCTGAATCGCATACTGAATGGAAGGAAAGTATATGCGTCGTATATGCTGCAAAACATTTGGCGTCTGTTTGCCAAAGAATTTTGGGTGGCGCGAACTTTCCTCCAAGATGTCGGGCCGTACACGCTGTATTTGCTGTGCATGGGGCATGTTGTGTCAGTAATACAATGTTCCGAGCACATGTCAGTTGTATCCCGAAAACAGTTCGGTATTCACATGATCTATGTAGACGTCATGGCCTCTACCCTCAGCAACACCAAGACCGATGTGGGCAGCGGGTCGTAGAACAAGCACTGTTTGATAAAAAGGGGAAAACCCTGTCACGACGCACGAGAAGTCAGCAAAAGCATAGACGAGAGCGTTTGGTCTACAAGTGTAACGCATTCGGCTTAGTGGCGATGCAACTTACTCTATGACAAAATACAGCGCAACTTCCCCCATCACGGATGATGCAAGCTACCTCAGGGTATGGCGAGTTGTCTCCTTTGATAGGAGGTCATCTAGAAATAAGTTACCGAATAACGACGACATGCTCTCCAAACTTAATCTTATGTCATGTCATCACTAGTTATAGCAGCACGAGGCCTCCGGAAAAAGCAACACAACTCTCCAAATGGGCTGCTGAAAAGTTTTTGTGCGTGGTCACCGGTCCTTGAGAGGGGCCTCCGGAAATGACAGATACAGCTCTCCTAATGGGCTGCTGAAAAGTGTTTTGTGCGTGGTCCTTAAGAGGGGCTTACCACAGAAGTAGAACATCTTGAGGACGGCCGCGTTCCACGTGGTCTCCGTGGCCCTCATGGTGGCTATCTTTCGGAAGCCATTGGGCACCTCATTGCCCGCGGCCCGGTCAATGTACCAGATGCGATCTGAAGGCATAGGACTACTTCGTGTTCCGTCACTTTTACCGAGCCGGCAAAAGTCGATATGGGTTCCAAATGGAAGCATATTAAGCAAAGTAAACATTTTATGGCGGCCAGTTTCGTAAAAGACACACTTTTATAATTAGTCTGCTCAGGCTGCACATTTGCCAACACGCTGCCGCCTTCACCTCGAAGTGCATCGTAGACTCTGCATGGGTTATGATCAAGTCGCGCGGCCCTCGATTCCTCTGGGAGGAAGTGGCAGCTCATCACGGCTGATAAAACACCTTTCATATTTGTAAGACTGAAAACGGTTCAACGGCCCCAGTGGAACTATTCCAAGGCGCTCATTTCATCAATGGCTTTGAGCTATCAGCGTGGGAAATTTGACGGTGTTTCAGTAACCTGTGCAAACGGTTTTTAGCGGGGTGAAATCGACAAAGTGAACGAAAAGCTGAGTTATCATTGCGCAAATATGCCACAGCATGGGCCGGAAATGAAGCCCCGTTCCTCGGCAGCCAATACAACAAAGGCGTGTCGATCCACCGAAGATCTTCTCAATGTTTGAGGGCAACAAAAAAGGACAGAAGTTTCATGGTAAATTCGAGGTTGTTTATATAATACACCCGCATGGAGGAGAGCCTCTTGACGCAGCGCAGCTGAAGCGCAGTGCGAGGACCGCGGGGACACCGTAGTGTAACGCTCAGTTGTCGTGTCAAATCGGCTTAAGTCCTTTTAATACGCGTCAGACATCAAAGTTGGGTACCATTGTCTTCTTATTAGACAAGCAGCACACCGTATTCGTTTTGCATTTTTATTTCAGTTATGGGCCAAACAGACGTAACCTTTGGAGGACGTTACTTTTGTCAAACTTAAGAGCAACACCGCAACCAGGGGGGGGGGGCAATTTGTCCAGCGCAGCCAGTGCGTGACCAAAGGTGGCAGTGCTGCAATTACCAAATGCGTAGGGTAAGTAAGGGATGGCCCGTTATAAATTAAGGACAAAAACAGAACAGACGTTTCCCCGTCAACACGCGCCCCGGCGGCTGGTAGAATATCTTTCAGTCGGGTGGAGGGAAGATTAATTGACCCCTGAGATCTAAAAACCGGGAAAGCTAGAGATACTAAATCCACAGAATGTGCATTTTCTGTACGTGAGCTCACTTATGTCAAATGATGAAGTTCCTAGGAGTCAAATTAGTTAATTTAACCTCCGTGTTAAATAAAGTCAAACAAAGGCAAACTCTAAATCGGTGTACAAAGTGACCACATACCATTTCATGCAACCGCTGTAGACCTAGATATCTCTTCAAAGCGAAACTTGCTGGCCCTCATCTAAGGTCAGTGGCGTTTTTTATCTTCAGAACGTCAAAAATTAAGCAGGACTCTTTGATTCTTGGATTTGAATAAGCCCGCAAGGATTTTCGGCTGTGCGGTAGGTTCCTAAGAACAGAATGCTGACTTGGGTAATTTTAGGTCAGTGACGTATTCAACCTTTAAGAAGCCAACGGATGAAAGATGTATTATGCGGTATAATGCTATTCATGAACACCAAGCGAGCACCAGAACCTACCTCTTGTAGCAGACCTCTCGAGTAAAAGCAGCCATGGTTTTGGCCTTGGTCTGAACCTTCATACCGTACACTAGTTCAATGGATTGTTAATTAAATTGTTGTGTTGCCCCAGAAACTATCTAGAGATGCATGGCTTCGTCAAACATTACGGTGCAAGTCATCAAATGAAACGACTCCCTAGAGATCGCCTTCGCTGGCCTGACTGGCTTTGCCATAAGGCAGCGATTTTGCGAGATGTATCTAAGATGCACCAAAATAGTTCCTATTCATATTCGGACAACCAGGCAAGATTTGGTGCGGTCCACAACGCGTCGTTTCGAAAATCATTTGGGAACCATCCTTCGGAGGGTCAAATTGACCCCCGTCTCCCGAAGCACTGTGGTTAAGGCTGGTCCACCTGTCAGCAGTGTCGAGGCGGAAACGTTGATTCATGCTTGTTAGCTCCAAATTCATGATGTCGTCTTGGCACTTTTGGCTAATTTCCTCCATTGAGCGAAAATACGGCTCAGGGTGAAGTGCATAATATAACTTCACGCCCCCCCCCCCCCCCCCCCCCCTGTAGCCCGCCACATTTATGCTGACAGCATCAAAAGAAGTGGGACAGGGCAAACGTTTTTCGAGAATTTCTATGTAAATCAACCCAACGGGGTCCTGGTCAACTAATCCCTGAGAGTTTGTTGGGAATCATCTTGAGCTATCTTGCATATTCCCTATAGTGTTTAGGATCTGATTTAGGACGTTTTAATGAACGTTAATCGGAGAGCAAAGTGGTTGGACAAACTCCACATCACATATTTGAAAAAGACACCCAAGCAAAGGTATGCAAAAACATTCGAATGCGGACAAGCCTTAACCTGTTTGGTGAAGATTCTACTAACTCGGTGCAACACAACATGATCAGTGCGCGACCACTTAATCCCCTGCAAACATGTCCACGTTTATCGCTCTTATCACACGCATTATCACTGCGCGTCATCCGCCAAATTCCCTGTCTGTTGCCGAGCCGAGCTCGCGCGGGGGCCGTCGCTGGTCTCGTTGTGGGCGCGCCACGACCGTTGTTGGTCGGACTCACCTGCAGTTGTGATGTCCTGGTTAGGATGCGTCGCAGAGGGCGGGGAAGCTGCCACACCTCGTCCCACCGAAACGCGTGAATCCAGCTGCCCTGCTTCAGTTGGTTGGGGTTATCATCCTCTGTTCATGACAAACAAAGTGGTTGTCGGTATGATCAGTGCCACGAAGACAGCAACGCCTTTGGAATATCGTTTCAGGAGGTAGCACACCCCAAAGAGTGCTGTGACACACGCTTGATACAGGAGATAGCACACTTCCAAAGAGAGCTGTGACACGCTTGATACACTCACCATTGGTCACGCACACATCTCTATCCAGCCCGCATCCAGATGGATTCAAACGTACGCAGGAAAAGGACGACTTGAAGCAATGCTACTAATGCTGTGAGCCCATCTGGGCTAAATACATCTTACTATTTGGCGCGGAAAGATAGCTATTGCCTTGCTATGCGCCCAATGTACGTCAGCTGCCCACTACGACGGTAAATGCGTGATGCTATATGCATAACACGTAATGTACAAATAAGTGCTAATTCACTCTCAAAGCATACCGGTAACTTTTCGCCGGGGCAGTTACCCGCAGGGGTCGTACTATATAGCTAAATAGACCAGCGAAAATTGCCATCTTCATTTGTATGTATATCTAAAGCCAAGCTCAATCACATGTCACGACACCCATCTTTCAACCTGCACCTGACTGTTCGTCACCGCTGCGCAAATAAGCAGCTACCTCAACGGCTGTTGTGACCCTGCTGAAAAGCGGCGAATTTCGCTCGTGCGCGTGCTGTGACCCTAGGGATGGCTGAGCCTGCGCCTGCGCAGGGGCCGGTGAGCGCGTGGGTGCCACCAGCTGCTCCGGGCCGCCAGGCCGCGCCACTGCCGTCTCGGCCCGGCGCACGCTGGTTGTCTTTTGATGGCGGAGTGGTATTGAGGCATTCCAGCTCCAAACACGGTGTGGGTCATCGTGACCTTCCGACTCAGCCTCCTCCGTGTCGTGAGCCATTAGTGCGGCGTGTGTGCATGGTGTGTAGACTGTGGCAGTTTCAGATGGTTGATTGCTTTAATGTTTGTTTATTGGTAGTGTAATGCACGTATTCGAAGCGTGCATCGTGCGTGGCTGGCTATTCCAGCCCCCCCCCCCCCCTCATCCACTCAATATTCACAATTTCTCGCTGATAATGTCATCTTTCTTCACACAAATAAAGTCATCAAAATGTGTCTAAAACGGGCTCTCCTCAAAGTTTGGCTCACTTTCTTATCGAAGTTGGCAGCTAAAGCCCTTAACTTGATAAGAACCTATCTCTGCTTCTGGTGTGCTAAAGGTGAGCCATTTCCACGCAACATGTGGTACTCATAGATCAAGAAAATCATAATGATGCAAGACCTCAAGCGACTACGGTATGAAAGCTGTTTCAAACCCCGGTTTGAGAAGTTCTCGAAACGAGACGGGTATGCCACTCACGGTACACTACGTTGCTCCACGCTGTGTTTGATTCGTCCGAATCAGCTAGGGTCCATGTTTTGATGTCCATGTTGTAGACGTCATACGCCTGGTCCCGATTGAAGCCCCCTCTTGTCTCTGAAATGACAAAAGCATCGCTAAAAAAGTATCACCGACTTTGGATCACTGATGGCTCGGTTGCTTTCTCCGCGGTTGATACAGTGGTTATCTATCTATACAATGGAAACAGTGATGGTCTGGGTATTGTATAGCTGCTAAGTGAAGCTGTGAGTCTTCGTAATAGCACGCAGTAATGACGCATCGAGAAGAGTACGTCTGTGCTATTGGAGGGTTACAGCGAACGGGCTTATAAATAGACATACACGAGCTCATCCACACATCTGCTTGATTTCACCGCAGCAGGTCAGCTGCTTTATGTGGGTTTTCCGGTAACGCTATATTTGTACGCTACATCGCAACACTAACAAAATGAAAATGCCACACATCCACAGCCATGACAGATGGTCCAACACCCATATATATATATATATCATTGTCTACTCATACAATTTCCAATGGACATGATAGGGTCTGTTTTTGTTTTTTTGGCTCGGGACAACCTTTTAAAATATGTGAAGACTCCAAGACCTTCAAATCACCATGTCATCAAAATCAAATGCAAATGAAATAAAAAAATTAAAAAATAATCAAATAAAAAGATATATATGTGCGTGTCTGTGTGTGTATGTGTGTGTGTGTGTGGTTGTGGTGTGTGTGTGTGTTATATGCATGGTGTGTGTTTGAGTGTGCCAAAGTAAGAAATATGCAACTCTTTAAGCTGACAATATACATATATAGATATAGATAAATATATATATATATAGTATATATATATATATCCTGTGGCACCCAAAAAGTTTACGTTCAATCTTGGTTAAGTATTTAGTGTGTTAAGTGTGCTAGTATTTGGGCATTTCGCTTACTTTCAAAATCCGATGATGGGCCAAATCCGCATCCGCCGACCTGGAAATACATTTAGTTATTCAAAAGTACTCAGTGGCTTACGTAGGTACATGAATACAAACATTATGAACATTTGATAGCATTATTGTGGCCTCGTTAAGGGGAGTGTTCTATATTTGTATGGGGCTTTTGAACTGAAATAGCTATCCGAAAGATCATTCGGTGTGATTGCACAGCTCTGCCTTCTTAAGGCCTAACCTCCCTCTAGTTCTTTGAGCTTATACGCCCGCCGAAGACGCGCAGATTTTTGTGCAGACTTTTTCAAATCACCCAGGCCTCCATGACACGATAGTAACGTCATTCAATCCCCTTATTCCCTTGCCACGCAACGATCATGCCATGGCAATGAAATCGCCGAGGCATTCATATCTTGGCGTTCGTGAGCACAATTTCCGGACATAACGGTCGTCAGTTGGCTCCCATCCATCCTGCGCAAGGTACGGTAACGCAATCGAACAATGAGCTATCAGGAGCATGTCTACTAAATAGAGTAATTTTGCTGTCTAGAGCGGTCAGATCAGACACCTCGCCCAGCCTCTTTATGCCTCACTCTCTCCCTCCATTCTCTCCCTCTCTATGTCCCACTCTCCCACCCTCGTCTCTTCTGCGTCCCACGCTCCTAATCTCTCACCTGGCAGAGGAGGGCGGCGAGCGGCACCAGCGGCGACTCGCAGCCCCAGCGGCTCTCCACAGTCAACCGGCGAGCATGGCGCTGCTGCGCGGCGACCCCTGGTCATGTTCACGCCGGTCACTGGGGGCCCGACGCGGACCACGGCCGCGGCCATCCTGCGCACGACACCGGAAGCCACGCGGGAAGCGCCGCGAGGTCGCGGCAGAGTCGCGATGGGCGACAAGCCTGTGACGCTGTTTACGCTGTCATTCATTTTCGGTTTGGTCTTTTTAAGCCCGTGGTATGAATGAGCTTTTACAAGAGGGATCTGAGACGCAAAAACCCAGCGGATGTGAAAGTCGGTATCATCGGTGTGCCTAGGCACAGAAGCGAAAAAGCGTCCATGCGAGAAAAGCAGCAGGTAGATAGAGTGAGCGATAGTGAGTGCGAGAAATAACGTTGAGAAAAGAGGTTGCCAGCGAAGAGATAACAAGACAGAAAGAGAGAGAGAGAGAGAGAGAGAGGAGAGAGAGAGGAGAGAGGAGAGAGAGGAGAGCGAGAGAGAGGAGAGAGAGAGAAAACGAGAGAGTAGAGCAAGAAGAGAGAGATAGAGAGAGAAGATAGAGGAGATAGAGAGAGATAACAGAGAGAGAGATGAGAGAGAGAGAGAGAGAGAGAGAGAGAGAGAGAGAGAGAGAGAGAGAGAGAGAGAAGAGAGAGAGAGAGAGAGAGAGAGAGAGAGAGGGAGAGAGAGTGTATGTATCTCTTACCACCGTCTGGTCCGCCAAGACGCCCCGACGAGTCCTGAGCTGCTGCCGGTGTCGCGGCCGAGTAAACGACTCTACTATTCACGAATGTGCCCCCATCTACTAGTCACTCGGCGGCTCAATTAGTGATGACGGTGGGAATACCGCATCTGTGCTCTGTTTCCATTCTAGTTGTCAAGGTGAGCCACAGACGGTAATGTACCAAACCAAGTGTTAAAATATTTATTTTTTACTACTTTTGCACCAACTGTTTTCTGCGGTAGACTGATTATATTATACAATTGGAAGAGCTCGATCCGTGTCAACGAGATATGCTAGTTATTTCCTGATGGACTCGATCAATCTGCATTGCTTTCGGAATGCCTCCAGAGCCTTCTGCTGACCGGACTGATGTGTCGACCGAATGCTCTGCGTGCCGGAAATGACGAGGCAGGCCATTTTAAAGGCTTTGGTATTTGAATTGATCCATATTTGTGCGTTGTGGTGAGAGTACTATCCACTATACGATAATTATGTAGCTAATAAAGCTCGGCGCAAAAGCGCCACTAAAATGAAACCGAAAGTGGTCACCCAGGGCGTCTGCAGTATACTAGATGTAAACTGATGCGCTGTTTTGAGTGAAACACCATTTCGGATCATGCCATAACTCTTTAAACATTTAGTCGTCTCTGCCCTAAAACGCGATTGCATGTGCTTCATTACGTCAGTTTTGGTATGCAATGTAGTAGAAAACAGGTGTCATACAATTATATACCCGATTAAATTATGACTTGCATATACATTAAGCCATATCAATAAAATTAGCATGTCATGAAAACATTTTCACGCCTTTTTGGTTGACGGCTAGAAGAACAACCTAGGCCCAACGGCGCACCATCTAGATCACGTGGTTGAGATGACCTCATTTACGCACCAGAACACGCCGGTTTTGTGGTCAGCCTCACACATCAACTTGCGACGCATCTTCCCCCCCCCCTTGATCTCACGAACTGCCGTCTGGATCTCGTCCTCGAGTCCCTCTAGATTCTTCGGTCTTAGTCTATCGAAATTTGCCTTGCGATGCCCCCGAAGGGAGAAATCTGGGCGGCTAAGTGGCGGGAAGGGTGCTGACCAGCTGACTGCGCTCCTCCGGGTGATGAAGCGGCCATCAGCCCCGTCCCGCTTTACCTGCTGCTTGTGCACGGTACGGCAGCAGTGGGTGCACTGTGCACCAGCATATCCGCTCCCAGGTCACCCAGAACCAGTTCGTCACGGTGACCGGGCGCTCTTTATTGACCGGTGGGATCTCACTGTGCGTGATCTCAAAGAAAAGGGAGAGACGATACCGTCTCCGCTAAGTGGCGCCAAGCATCTGCCTTAGGCTTACAAAGTGAAGTCTCAGGGACCTTGTCCGATGGAGCACGTCCCCAAATTTGATAACTCTAACGGTTACTTTTCGAAGGCTTGCCGTGCAGACGAAAGTGAGTCTTTACTAGAAGCCAGAAGTTGTTGAAGTCCTCGGAAGACGTGCGTTTCTGTTTAAGTCAGCCGCAGTCAGTCACCCTCTGTCAGCTTTTGACGAACAGGGATCTTGCAAGGGGTGCCCACAGCACTCTCGAGTGTCCGATGCGTTGTATTGCTGCTCACGTGTGTCTCCTTCAGCGAGATACTGCGCCGAAGTTTGGGTGTCTGGAGGTGTTGAGCTTCCAAGTTTTTGGCATTTCAAAGTATTGAAAGAAACGTTGCCTTGAACAAGTTATGTTCTTTAACTTTGAACACCTTACGTAACTTTACGGACGCCCGCAAGCAGCTCTCCTTGTCGAAGCCGTTCGGGTGCAAGATTTCTTTTCAGTTAATGCTGTGTTAAATTGATGAACTTAGTTTCTTAGTACAAATGAGCGGCGTTGATACCTTTTCGTGCTCGCCCGATTTATATCTAGAGTGGCATGGTATGTGTGAAACAAAATAACAAGTCGTTGGAAGGTATTATTCCATCTTTTTGTACTTTTTTCTTATTGATACATCAGACGCGTACGATTTGATCCAAAGTACCAGTTTTCTCTACATCCTTCTGCGTATTTGAGAATTTCGTTTTGAAGCAGCCAACCCTGCGGAGGAAATTTAAATTGACTCCCGCCTACCACTATGACAGTAGGATACTTCATTTGCATTGATTTTTCCAGCGTGTGTGTTCTGTAATGTTTGTCATACACTAAGGTGTCAAAATGCTAGTGTAATAAATGTTACCAAAGCTTGAAACCCCGCTTAGACAAAAGATACGCAAACATGAAGCTATTTTCCCGCGAATTCAATAAAACATTAGACTGTGGCTTTGATTGCTTCCTATTAAAACCATAAAATGACGTTCACTACAGCGGCTCTTTTCGAGGTGCATTTTACCTTTGGGAATGGGAGCATCAGATGATTCGTGTGACGTACTGGCTCAAACATAAACCAATGCGCTTCTCGGTAACAGGCTTGCGCCAGCTGGGTCAATTACAAATGTTATTTCATTCGCACCAGTAGAGGTGCGTGCGGTGCCTGTTATGACAACAGTCGCGGCTGCAGGGAAAAGACATAGTGTCGTTATAAAGTTGTGAAAGCGTAATTTGGACTCGAAAACAATTAAAATATATATCCTTTCTATACTATGACGGCGCTGCAGTGGTACTATCCAATCCTTTTATTAGAAGTAAATAGTCCTGAGGCTTCACTAGAGTATACTTTTTTAAAATATGCCACAAAGATGGGACACTACCTGCAAAAACGAAGTGAGTTTACCAAACTAAGTTATAAGATACTGGCTCTATATTTCCAAACATAAATGTGATGCCCGAAATATTGTGGATATCCTTTACACAGATATTGAAGAATATTAGCCATTTTTAGTGATAGGTTGTGGGGAGGGTGTCTATCAGGCCAAGCTATGTGAAGGATACATTTACATTGCCAACTCCAACACGAAATACAGTGATCACGATGTACAGTATGATGTAAGCACTCTGCGAGACGCCTCCATCACGTGACGCTTACTGTGTGTGACGATTAAGCTGTGGGTTATACCGGCGCGGGTTAGAACGGTCCGTTTGTCGGAGTGACCTCTCACATCTCACATTACACGCAGTGTGACTTATCTGTGACCTGGAGTTCCAAGCCGCCTTGCACGAGCACGAAATATAAACTTATTCATTGAAGTTAGTTACAAATGTCTTGAAGAGTTGAATGGTTACTCCAAAGACCGGTAGGGCAGGGCGAGGGAGAGTGTATTTGCTGCGAGAGAGTATATTTGGCGAGTGCATTTACCCATGATGTGACAGTGCAGGAGGAAATGCTATGAACATATATTGTGGTGCTCCTACTCGGCAGGCAAAACCGACAGATAGGTGGTCGAGCCGAGCGTGTGCACGGGCCTTCAGGTGGCAGAACGCGTGCACGAGCCTTCAGTCGGCAGAGCGCGTGCACGAGCCTTCAGGTGGCAGAGCGCATGCACGAGCCTTCAGGTGGCAGAGCGCGTGCACGAGCCTTCAGGTGGCAGAGCGCATGCACGAGCCTTCAGGTGGCAGAGCGCGTGCACGAGCCTTCAGGTGGCAGAGCGCGTGCACGAGCCTTCAGGTGGCAGAGCGCGTGCACGAGCCTTCAGGTGGCAGAGCGCATTAACGCTCCGGGCCCGACACAGATCTTCTGGATCTGTGCTCAGCAAGGGAATCCATCGCCCTGCAATGGCTCCGAACATGACAATTATAAACTTGTGCTAGATTTCCATCATGTCCCAAATAAAACAGTATTCATTGTCATGAACACCATGAAACGAAATACGCCTCAGTCTGTGTGCGTGCCATTGCAGCAGCGTGGGTGTTGGCTGCATGGCCTCGGCCACCTGCCGAGTATCCAAGCATTTGTTGGTAGCAAACATAGTTTCCCAGCGCTCCGCGCGCCTCGCGCTATATTATTGATACAGGGGGGTGGGGGGGGCACCGTTTTCCCACGTCGCTCAGGCACGCCGACCGATCATCCAATGCCTTTGTTCCCTGTCAGTCTCATCCAGTGACCCCGCTGACCGTGGTCAAGGCAGCAGGCAAACAAGCATGGCGTTCGGGCGCCCGCAGCGCCACCTCGCGACAAACTACCGCATCTGTACAGGATGGCATGCTAGCCGTAACTGAATTGTTAGCAGCAGCGACCCAATATTTTATAGCTTTTTGTGGAATGTGCATACACGTCTCGCATCAAAGCTTCCAAGACATCAGTTGCACGGAGGCGGTTGCAGACCTCCGTTTTTGGTAGGTAACTTGTTATGCAAGGAGAGTATTAAACGCAACATTTCTGCCACAGTTTCGCTGCATTTTGTGAAATAAAAATCACAAATTCGTTCATTTAATCACACGCACCCCTAGCTCTGGGAATATACACACGTCATCCAGATACGATACAGATGTGCACTCAGATGTTAAACATGGGGAAACTACTGGTGTTGGTCTTACATTTTTTAGATGGCACGTGCGAGCACTGGCCATGTAACTCATTTCCACATCACACTTAGGACGTCAGGCTTCCAAAACAAAAAGATTCGCCATAGGCGGCTCGAGACTGCGGTTTATTAGATCGACTGCGTTGTACAAGCTCAACTGAAAGCGAGGGTGTGTGGCAGGTGCGCCACTGTCTGAGCCCGGCTGGGGAAAGCGATAAAGCTCACCTAGCCAACCTCCAAGTTCCCGGATTTCGGCCACTTGGATTTGCGTCCCTGATGTCAAAATAAGAATGAAAGAAAAACATTTGCTCCGTTCTAATATTGTTTGCATGTTGCGGAAGCGCTTAGTGATACTAAGTAACAACCCCGGTGTGTAGTATGCTTCCGCCACAACTATGGATTATCTAAAAATGGGGAATCCAACTACACGATCCCATACATACATTACGACGACTATGCATCAAACATATTTGGCAGGAGCGCACTGAGGTAATCAAAGATAGGGGAACCGATCAGCCGTTTGATGAGGAAAAGTGACGCGAAGGATGCTTCCCCCTTCGGTCGCACTGAGTCCGCCTAATGTTTGCATTTCGGTTTTTATCTTTGCACACATAAAAATCTATACATTTTGAGCTGAACTCTGTCAAGCTGAACAGTCGAAATATAAATATGTCTATCTGCCCATCCTTTTGGTTATTCTACGAGCAATACGACTATTTAGTGACCCCTGACTACCTGAGTGGTCGCTCAAACGCTGCTTCAAGTATTTTCCGTAGGTCAGGATCGAACCCACGCACTCCGATCGGCTGCGGTATCGCAGCCCATAAACATCTCCTGCCAGACCCAAACTCAGCTGAAGGCAGGCATGGCGAATCTGAAGGGAGGGACAACCCGAGCGGTCACTTCCAGCGCGAAGTCAAAACGCCTGATTGCGCCTTCGGACCCGTATTCGGTGTGAACTGACCATAATTCTGACGTATGCGATGTATCCGTCCAGCATGGCAGGCGACAGGGGGAGCGCTGCCAGCCTGAATCACTCGGTTGTTATCGACCGTTCTCGGTGACGTCATTTGGTTCAAGGGCGTAGCAGCAGAGCGTCGCTGCAGTTCTTCGTCACAGCGTCACCTGGTGGCCGCGTACTAGCGCCGCGTGGCGGAATGAAATCCCACTGGTCAGAATCTGTGGAGAGACTGGGCAGAGCCCCGGCCCGGCAAGAACGTCAAAATAGCACACCGACTCCGCCCCAACTGTGGCTGCATCGCCTGTTCCTGTCCCAATTCTATATGCTCAGCCGAAACGAATTTTCGATTATTTGCAGTTTGAAAATTGTGAACAGGCTTGCGAAAAACACAAGAATGTTTTGCGAATGTTTGTCGCAACTAACGGCTCTTCACACCTGCTTGGTCCCCATGGCCGAAGCTCAGTTATTCCAGTCATGCAAAATTGGGGAAGTACTTAATATTTTTCCGGTTGAAAATGTTACCTACTACTACAAACCGGATGCCTGAGGCAAGAGTGTGATGGAAATGCAACGTTACAAGAGACACTAGCCTGATCAGCTGCATGCAAATGCTGACAATTTATGCACGCACTAATTACAACATTGCACTTATTGATTAACACGGATGGTGTGCTGGGGATGGTGTATTTCTAACGGCAGCCGTTCCGTCACGCTCCAGCTCGTGGGCGGTGCTGAACTCTGCTCGGTGACGAGGTGACGAGACATGGCGGGACAAAGAAGCCGATGGCCCCCGATGGGCACTGCGCAGCGCCTCTTCCACCACAAGGGTACTGTGTGCGCGTGTGGTTCGCACATAATAATGTACAGAGCATGCGCCAGCCTCTGTACTTTAGCAGAATGGGCAAGGCTCTGACCGGAAGGCGCGTCCGCAGCAGCTGCTGACCTGATTTTAGGCCCGCGATGGGGCGGCTCTCGTGCATACGCTTGAGGCCCGAGGTTGGTAGACTGTGCACGACCTCCAGCGCTTCCAAATAAAGGTCAGGATGGGTTGCAACCCCACCCCCACCCCCACCCCCCTAAGGTAGTTGGGGGATACCTCTCCGGTATGTCATGCAATCTCGCCTCAACTTTCGGTGTTCTATCGCACCTAAACTTTCAGGACATTTCATGACGCGTGTTTTAACATAAAAGCGTGTCCCTAGCAATGTTGCTTTCCGAGTAGCTACTGGCTTTCGGAACACTGCGCGGCGATCCACGGCTGGTGCGGGCGACGGGCGCCAACCGACGATGTAGACGGGCGTGAACGGCGTGCCGACACTGCTACATTAGCGGATCCCTAAATCATAAACAAGTGCAGACACACGGCTGTTAAAATTCCGTGTCACTGCGGAGCATGTTCTCATACATAAGAGCGTGTTACGTTCTCAAAGCGGCATTTTCGGGAAAATTTGACTTTTGCCTAGCCCAGGTCAGTTATTGACCTAACAATATGCCACTTATTGCTTATTGCGAGATGGCTTTTTTCAGGTCAATCCATTGCTTTTTCCGCGAGGCCCTATCCTTCTAAGTTTTGAAACGGCATGGGTTCGCATCGACTTCCCTCTTCCCCTTTCAGTTTTCGTTATGAAAATCGGCGAATCAAGGCGAGGGTTAAGCGTCCGCAGCCCGGCACAAGTGCTTTCTAGCCCTGCGTCGGACATGCGGCCTCTCCTGTGCCCGACACGTTGCCGCTTAGTGCCGAACGTGCGCCCATCCTAATGCTGAAAGGCCCCTGCTGCGTCAGACACGCGGCCGCTTCTATGTCAGACACGCGGCCTCTCAGGTGTCGGACACGCGGCCTCTCGGTACCGGACACGCGGCCTCTCAGGTACCGGACACGCGGCCTCTCAGGCGCCGGACACGCGGCCTTCGGGTCCCGGACACGCGCCTCTCAGGTGCCGGACACGCGGCCTCTCAGGTACCGGACACGCGGCCTCTCAGGTACCGGACACGCGGCCTCTCAGGTACCGGACACGCGGCCTCTCAGGTGCCGGACACGCGGCCTCTCAGGTACCGGACACGCGGCCTCTCAGGTGCCGGACACGCGGCCTCTCAGGTACCGGACACGCGGCCTCTCAGGTGCCGGACACACGGCCTCTCAGGTACCGGACACGCGGCCTCTCAGGTACCGGCACGCGGCCTCTCAGGTGCCGGACACACGGCCTCTCAGGTACCGGACACGCGGCCTCTCAGGTACCGGACACGCTGCCTCTCAGGTACCGGACACGCGGCCTCTCAGGTGCCGGACACACGGCCTCTCAGGTACCGGACACGCGGCCTCTCAGGTACCGGACACGCGGCCTCTCAGGCGCCGGACACGCGGCCTCTCAGGTACCGGACACACGGCCTCTCAGGTACCGGACACGCGGCCTCTCAGGTACCGGACACGCGGCCTCTCAGGTGCCGGACACACGGCCTCTCAGGTACCGGACACACGGCCTCTCAGGTGCCGGCACAACACCGGTCCGGTATCGGACACGTGGCCTTTGCTGTGCCCGGCGGCCGGCCCTGTCTCGAACACGTGGCCCCTCCTGGACCGGACACCCGGCCGCTCTTGTGCCGGACATTTGACGGTCCCGGTGACCGAATAGCGACGCTGTAGTGAGCGGCTCACTGCCGCGGCAATGAGGTTCTGGTGCAACACGCTATGTTAAGATGAAGAGCATCAAAATGGCACAGTGCGGGTTAATGCAGCAAGTATTTCACTCCTCTTCCACTATTTTCATGAGCTTGTGATAGATGCCCATTAGGTCTTAAGTCCATGGCTGGAAAATATCATGAATACAGTATGCACGTGAACATGCCGATGGAAGTTTGGCGGAGAAATGTTACAGGCGGTTACGATACGAACGATGCCCAAATGTTACTTTAACGAAATAGCCGAAGCGCGCGAAATCAACAATGATCAACCAATGCCTCTATGCATGGCTCGGCACGCGGACATTGGCCTGCTGGCCATGTAACTCAGGCTTATATGGCTTATCCAGTGTTGGATTTCTGATTGGTGGTTATTTGTGGGAGGGGAGGGGAGTTTCGCCAAGTAGCGGATAGACATCTCAGTCATAGACATAGGCTGAGGCTGCTGATATGAAACAGCGCAGTAATTCTGAAGTTCAAGGTGACGCAGTTTGTAACATAAAAAGACGTGTACAATTGAATGCAAATGCATCTTTATAGGTCAATTAAGTCTTTTTAACAGTCCTTTCTGCCAACACTGGTATTGCCACAGTGTGTCATGATAAAGAGCATAGGGTTTGCTACATGCCATTTGTGGCTGCGATGCGGCCGTTAACCAAACACGTTCTCGCCTTTCTCCGTGCATTCGATGTCTTCGATCTGAACCCAACCGACGTGCTCACCAAGGGGGCCGCAATTTCGCAAAATGTGGGGGGATGAGCAGTGAACATTGCCTGAACTGTTCCAAAAAAGCATGCCACCAAACAGGCTTTTCTGCCGATTTTGCCCACTTTCTTCTCAAAGTTGTGGGACGGGGTAGCTGAAGCTCAAATTATGGGCTAAAGCCCCAAACCGAATGTGAAACTACGCCCCTGCGCTGAACAATCTCAGACCGCTGCGCCGGCCGCTCATGCACTAACAGCCACGTCCTAACCACCGGCACTTTTGGCATGCCATGCAAATGATACTTGAGTGCAAATGAATCTTCCGAAACGAAACGAAAACATATGATATTTATGACTTGCAACAATTTTAGCAACACAACTATATTTTTCGTGGGGTTTATCATGTTTATAGTTCCATTTCAACAGTTTTGAATGGATTTGGCTCTCGGCAACAATAAAGGCTCTTCCAAATTCATCCAAATCCAAATGCAAACATAACATTCCGTAGGGAATAGGTTGAACCGAAATTTAACGCATAAAAAATGTGCATAAAAGTCGTCTGAAACGGAAGTCATTCTCGGCTCCTTTGAACCCAGCATTGCCCCTGACTACCTAAGTGGTCGCTCAAACGCTGCTTCAAATATTTTCCGAAGGCCAGGACCGAACTCACGCACTCCGACCAGCTGCAGGGTCGCAGCTCATAAACATACCCTGCTGATCCCACGCTCAGCTAGAGGCAAACACGGCAAATCTGAGTGAAGGGACGGCCCATGCGGTCGCTGCCAGCGCAAAGGCAAAATGCCTGACTGCGCCTTCGGATTCGTATTCGATTCGAATTCGCTAGAATTGTGAAACAGTCGATGTATCCGTCCGGCATGGCAGGCCGTGGCCTGAGCACCGCCTGCCTGACGCACCTGGCCGCTATCGACCATTCTCGGTGACGTCACCAGGATCGAGTGCGTAGCAGCAGACCGTCGGCATAGTTGTCTTTCACAGCGATACCTGGTGGCCGCATACTAGCGCCACGTAGCGGAATGGAAGCAAACCTGTGAGAATCTATAGAAGAGAGTTTGGGCAGAGCGCCGGCCCGGCAATGTCAAAACAGCACACACTGACTCTGCCTCAACCGTGGACGCATTGCCTGTTCCTGCCCCAGCTGTATCTGTTCGGCCGGAAAAAGTTTGCGATGATGTAAGGCTTGAGAATTGTGAACAAATTTAGTAAAATACTGAAGAATGTGCGGTGAATGTTGACCACCTTTAACGGGCCTTCGCGCCTGTTTGGTTCTCACATCCAAACCCCAATTGTTCCAGTAATGCAACATTTGTGAAGCATTGAATTCATTTTTTCATTAATAATTTTTCTTGGGTTTTTTTTCATTCATTTTCAATTTTCCACTTCATTCAATATTTTAAGTCTGAAAATGATGCCTCGTCATTTCAACCGGGTGTCTGAAGGAAGGACTGCGATGAAAATCCAACGTTGCAATAAACATCAACCTGATGAGTTTCATACAAATGTATTCCAATTTATGCATTTCTTTATTACAACATGCACTTGTTTATTAACGCGCCCGATGTCCTGTGGGGCAGTGCATTTCGAATGTCAGTCTTACCGTCACTCTCCAGCTCCTGGGCGGTGCTGGACCTCCGCTCGGTGATGAGGTGGACCGCGGCGGGCTACACGGCAGACGTCCGGCACCTTCAAGCGAGGCGGCGGCGGTAGCTTGGGGATTCGTCACAGCACCGGCTGCACCTTCACGAGACATGGCGGGACAAGATGCGCGATGGCGGCCGATAAGCGCTGCGCAGCGGCTCTCTCCCTCTCTCTCTCTGTATAGATGTTAATGATGTATGTATATATGTATATATGTTACATGTGGTTAAAGATAGTACGTTTATCGACGACAAACGCATATGGAAACATTGAAGTTTGCAATCAGCTTTTTATGAACACAACACTTTGTGAAACAGAACGGGTACAGTTGTATCCCTTTCCTGCATACTGAGAAGTAAAGTCTGTAAATATTATGTGTTTATGTGGTTAGGTAATCTATTAAATATTTGGCTACTCGCAAGCCGTTCACACACACACACACACATACGTTCCTCAACAAACCAAAATTTAATCGGCACAGCAGATGCATTTCAGTTAATGTAAAACCAGGCATATGTACTACTCCATGCACCAATATAATACAAAAATACTTAACCTTGCCTCAAACACGTTTAGTTAGCTGTCCTACTGATGGAAATGCCTTTTCTCCGCGCGTATTAATAAAACGCATCGCGAGCCTATTGTCCTCCTGAGGTACACACAAGCTGCCGTGCCTCTGAACAGAAGGCGACCCTCTCCCCATTCGATTCGGACACGTGGCAAAGGAGACGCCCGTCATGCCAATGTCATGCGCAATCGCTCGCAACTACTTGGGCTGATTCTTCTGTGACCACGCGATTGCACGTCTGTACGCATATTCGGTGCTCAATGACGTCACTCACGCTCAGCCAGGCTAACTACCTCCGGAGTCCGGGCGGCACTGACGATGATCCTCGGTTCGAAGGTTCGCTCAAGGTTCTTCTAGATCGGGCTCGCTATCACTGGCCGGAAGAATACTTTCAAACGCAGCCTCCGCGCAGCGCCCACTGCGCGTGCAACAGTGATGCAGTAGGAACACATTCGGTTGCACAAGTGATTGCAGCGACTGATAAATAAGGCTCTTTGAAATCAGATGAAGGTGATGTAAGTACAACTGGAGTCCCTGTGCAGTTCTGCACAATTCTATGAAGTTGCGATGTCTATGACAGGTTTTCACACAAAAAATACATCAACGTAAACGACTTCACGGAATAAACCACCAACACCATTAATTTAACAATTCGTCAGTGATCTCTTTCTGGGCGGATAGCAATCAGGCGCTTCACCACATATGAAGAGGTTTTACAGGCGAAAGGCAGTTGTGGACTCAGTGAACGTAGATTGTAGATCGAAATGGGATCAAAATTGCGTACTGACGTTGGCAAACGACATTCAATCGGGAGTTTTCAACCGTCATTAAAAATTGGAATAAGATTTTAGGTCAAGAATTGTTAAGAAATCGGCATGATTTCAGACAATGTAGAGCTGTCATTCAGAATGGAAGAGGACTTCAGGCAATTTAGAACCGTCATTCAGACTTGATAGTTATGAGTATGTGCGCTCGCACGTCTCAAAACCGTGATATCCGACGCTGCAGTCTCCGGGTTTAGGTTGCTGTCTCCGGAACTGGAAGGGCAAGGGCAGAACCTCTACTTTTCGTGTTACTTTACTTAAAATGTTTATATGTTAAGGGAGCAGACTCAGAGTTATCAAGGCGAAACATACGGTCAAGGTAATCTTTCAACGATGCGAATTGACTTTGAAAGGCTTTCGGAAGGATTCTTTCACGAGGGTCGCCCTCGCCTGCCGGCGCCAGACGCCTGGTGTTACCTGCAGCGGCCGACGCCGCTCTGCTTGGTGGAGACTTCAACCTCGGCCGATCCGTGTTCTTCCCTCCTGAGATTGCCAGCGCGCAGGCTCTAAACTTTTCGTGGCATATGTTTCCCTGGTCGATCCTGCAAAAGGACTGACGTCCTTAAGCAAACATAGGTTGTTTTTTCAAGTTTTGACCTCATTTCGATTCACTCTTTCTAACACTTATGACACTCTTCCCTTTGGCTGGGACAAACCCGTTATCAAGTTTCCGAGATACTCTGCTTGTCGCCTCTGTCTTAACGACATGCTGGTGTTTCGACGCCTTGAACAAGGCATCCAAATTTGATTTAGTGTAAATGTTTCCAGCCCATAAATCGCAGCCAGCATTTTTAGAGAACAAGTCAAGTTACAGGCTCTGTAGATATCAATTTCTGCTATTCGCCACGTTGTATTTGTACAATGGGCAGTGTAAGAAAACGACTCAGTTTCTCAAATGGGCTTCAATACGGGTGAAATCCTTGAAAATCGCGGTGTCGTCACGCTGGTTGGTTTAAGTTGCCGATCATCTTACGGTGATTTTGACTTACCTGCCTCTTGACTCAGGCGCTCTCCACTTTAGAGCGGTGACGTGGCCTGGACGATGAGATGACGTGGTGGCGAATACGTCGTGTGCGATCGCCAAAAACCTCCCAACACCGGGGTTTAAACCCTCAACGTGGGTTTATGGCGCTGAACGGGAAGAAAGGGCTTGTAACTTGCCCTTAAAATACCATAAAACAGGCTTCTAACCGGATACAACCCAATTTACCCATCAACGTTAGTGGGCTAGTCTACCACAGCTGAATAAGACAGCGCACTTCTGCTCCAATACGTTTCCTGGGTGTATATCGGCGGAAGACGTTACTGGGCATCATTATTTGGTCGAAACCAGGTTTCAGCAATCGACGCAGGATCGATGGTATGCAGCTTTAGACGCTGGGCGTGCATGGTTTCGAGAACGAAGATGTTAGTTATTGTGCGCGACTATTGAGGGGTGCCACGGGACCGCCGGCGGGCAGCCGCAGGGCGGGCCTCAGGCTCCACTCGCGATAGGCACGCTCGAGCTGCCCAGCGCTGTTTTGCTGGTGTTGGACGGACGATTACCGCTGTCGGTTTGGTCGCGTGTTTTCGACCGACAGGTTTTCGTAACGGTTTCATTAAATATTTGAGTCGAAGCGGAGGTCAGCACACTTCGAGGGCTCCTCCGAACGTAGAGACTGGCAAATTCGTCAAGTTTTTCGGTGCTAATACTCGACCGGTTTGTTCAATCCTTCGATAGCACGCCGTGCCAGAATCAGGCAGCATATTGCGGCGAACGCGGCTTGCTGCAGTCCTGAAACATCGCTGCGTAATACCAAAACATTCAGCGCATGACACGAAGGTAGACCACAGTTAACGAGATATGAATTGCGTAATTAAAACACGCAGAATGCAGAAAAAAACAGAAAATGATCAAGCGAGCCTGGTACGAACGCCAAGTTCTGAATACTTGACACTCCGTCAGTCCCCGCTCAGCCAGACATTGCATTGCATTTTGCACTTTGTTCCTTTGTCTATGAGGCAATTACGTTATGAGTTCTTGAAGTTTGCATAAGTTTGATTTTTTCTTTGAACGCTCTTCATTTCCATATCTCAGCTCCAGACTGTTGGGGGCCAAATCCACCCATGGGGGCAAACTGGACCTTGGGCGGGGGGGGGGGGGGCTCACTCAAAGGGTACAAATCGACACTCGTGCTAACGAGCAGGCGATCAACTTCGTTAGAGGCTTGTAATCCAGTCATAAGCAATTAGGCAGCAACCAATACGTCGGTACTTTCAGTACCCCTCACTCCCAGTCTAGTTACAAAAACAAACGCACAAAGCAAACTGCACTCTGTATTCATCATCGGCACCAGCACGTAAGGTGAGGTTCACACAAACCACGACACGGACACATTCGAATATGTACAAACACTCAAACGTGTATTGGCAATACTGGCCGGCACACAGTGCTCCACAGAAGCACATGTGCGCAAATGTACACACGCTCACTGAGTATTGCTGGAGACGACACTCGCAGTCGTGCTCTAAAAAGTCGTATCAACAGACCAGTGGGAGCCGTCGCTTACTGTACAGGTGCAAACGCGGAGCGCGCGCTCCGCGATCGCGTCAGATCTTGACTTTGTGTCGCCGCGGCGGCCACGGCCGTTCCGCGCTCATTACAGCCGAGGTGGGACTCTCTCTCTCTCTGTGTCCCCGGCGCCGACCGTCCCGCCGACCGGACAGCAGCAGCTAGAGACGCCAGCTCCCTCCCCCCCCCCCCCCCCCCCTCGAACCGCACAGCCGCCACCGGCGCAGCAGGGCCCCTGAGTCCGCTGGCGTCAGCACGAGCCTCAGCCGACCAGCAGACATGCCAGCCGACCCCGGCCGTGCACAGTGCCGCTGACGTCAGCGCGAGCCTCAGCCGACCAGCAGACATTGCCAGCCGACCCCGGCCGTGCACAGTGCCGCTGACCGGTCACACGGCCCAAGTGACGTTACATCGGCTCCAAACGACGTCACGCCGGCCTTAAGTAACGTCACGGCGTCCCCGCGGCGCTCGAGCGCAGCACCGCCGGCTCGCGCAGGTACCCGCCGGCGGGGCACGTCAGCTCCGGTGCGCTGGCGGCGGGTCCGGCTGACCGCGCCCTGCGGGAGCCAGAGCGCCAACTGAGGTGCTGCTGCCCCAGAGGGCACGTTCGATAAAATGTCACTTCATCATTGTGGCATATGTAGATGCCGAAATCCGACCGTACCGGAATTCAGACGCCATCAAGGCACTGAAGTAGACAATCGGACAAAGGTGACCACATAAATATTAATACATATAGCCCTTCACAAGTCAGCACAGGATTTAGACGAGGACTCTCCGTAGCGCTCTCGCCACGTGACACCTCACCTCTCTCAGGTCTCCGGTAGCGCTCTCGCCACGTGACACCTCACCTCTCTCAGGTCTCCGGTAGCGCTCTCGCCACGTGACACCTCACCTCTCTCAGGTCTCCGGTAGCGCTCTCGCCACGTGACACCTCACCTCTCTCAGGTCTCCGGTGGCGCTTCGCCACGTGACACCTCACCTCTCTCAGGTCTCCGGTAGCGCTCTCGCCACGTGACACCTCACCTCTCTCAGGTCTCCGTAGCGCTCTCGCCACGTGACACCTCACCTCTCTCAGGTCTCCGGTGGCGCTTCGCCACGTGCACCTCACCTCTCTCAGGTCTCCGGTAGCGCTCTCGCCACGTGACACCTCACCTCTCTCAGGTCTCCGGTGGCGCTTCGCCACGTGACACCTCACCTCTCTCAGGTCTCCGGTAGCGCTCTCGCCACGTGACACCTCACCTCTCTCAGGTCTCCGGTAGCGCTCTCGCCACGTGACACCTCACCTCTCTCAGGTCTCCGGAGCGCTCTCGCCACGTGACACCTCACCTCTCAGGTCTCCGGTGGCGCTTCGCCACGTGACACCTCACCTCTCTCAGGTCTCCGGTAGCGCTCTCGCCACGTGACACCTCCCTCTCTCAGGTCTCCGGTGGCGCTTCGCCACGTGACACCTCACCTCTCTCAGGTCTCCGGTAGCGCTCTCGCCACGTGACACCTCACCTCTCTCAGGTCTCCGGTAGCGCTCTCGCCACGTGACACCTCACCTCTCTCAGGTCTCCGGTAGCGCTCTCGCCACGTGACACCTCACCTCTCTCAGGTCTCGGTGGCGCTTCGCCACGTGACACCTCACCTCTCTCAGGTCTCCGGTAGCGCTCTCGCCACGTGACACCTCACCTCTCTCAGGTCTCCGGTGGCGCTTCGCCACGTGACACCTCACCTCTCTCAGGTCTCCGGTAGCGCTCTCGCCACGTGACCTCACCTCTCTCAGGTCTCCGGTGCGCTTCGCCACGTGACACCTCACCTCTCTCAGGTCTCCGGTAGCGCTCTCGCCACGTGACACCTCACCTCTCTCAGGTCTCCGGTAGCGCTCTCGCCACGTGACACCTCACCTCTCTCAGGTCTCCGGTAGCGCTCTCGCCACGTGACACCTCACCTCTCTCAGGTCTCCGGTGGCGCTTCGCCACGTGACCCTCACCTCTCACCTCTCTCAGGTCTCCGGTAGCGCTCTCGCCACGTGACACCTCACCTCTCTCAGGTCTCCGGTAGCGCTCTCGCCACGTGACACCTCACCTCTCTCAGGTCTCCGGTAGCGCTCTCGCCACGTGACACCTCACCTCTCTCAGGTCTCCGGTAGCGCTCTCGCCACGTGACACCTCACCTCTCTCAGGTCTCCGGTGCGCTTCGCCACGTGACACCTCACCTCTCTCAGGTCTCCGTAGCGCTCTCGCCACGTGACACCTCACCTCTCTCAGGTCTCCGGTAGCGCTCTCGCCACGTGACACCTCACCTCTCTCAGGTCTCCGGTTAGCGCTCTCGCCACGTGACACCTCACCTCTCTCAGGTCTCCGGTGGCGCTTCGCCACGTGACACCTCACCTCTCTCAGGTCTCCGGTAGCGCTCTCGCCACGTGACACCTCACCTCTCTCAGGTCTCCGGTAGCGCTCTCGCCACGTGACACCTCACCTCTCTCAGGTCTCCGGTAGCGCTCTCGCCACGTGACACCTCACCTCTCTCAGGTCTCCGGTAGGAATGTGATGTCGCACGGCGAGAGCGAAACGTCACCGGCTGGCATCAATGACGTCACACTGGCTGCCGGAAAGAATGCGTGACTCACTGATCATCGCTAGAGACGGACGGCTCCACCGACCGGGCGCCGCGAATTGAAACGTGACACTCGTGGTTTAATGCACGCTATGGAGCCTTTTTCAACCTTATTCTGGTCACCTCCTGCAGGGTTAATTCGCGACAGTCTGAGGTTTGAGCACAACACCCTCCTAATGAGGTTCAGGAATCTGTACGGTATTTGCCTAGACGGTGTCTGTCTGTCTGTCTATCCCGTTTTGAGTAGCATTGTCCACAGGCTGAACGGCGGGCCGCTGAACAGTGAAATTTGGACCCGCGCGCCGGCGCACGAGGTTTTCCACGGGTAGATCGCGGGCCGCTGGGGTCCGGGGTTCGGGCGTGGCACGTGGCCGAAGGGCCGTTTTGGCCCACTGGCTTCGTACGGGCGGCCCAAAAATATGACCCGACGACAAAGCCGGAGAGCAGCCGTTTTAAAACCGCGGCCACATCTTGACGGCCCGGGGTCGATGAGACGAGAGACTGATACGTTTAGGTACACCACTGAGCGGGGAATGGCATGGGGCTAACTTGCCGTCGCACATATCAAGCGTCACGTACGCAGAGGCGGCCAAGATAGAGTTGGCCGGTATTTAACTTTTTACGTTTAATACCGCAATCGCGGCAGCTAGAGTGCGTGGAGCTGCGAATCAAATTTCAGTGTCGGTCGACGTAATCGTTGTCAGTTCATGTGGACACACGAGTTTGTGCGACGCACGGTTGCACCAGCAATCGTTGAGAAGCCGGAGAGTGTCGGGATTTCGAAAAGCAGTGCCTAATCAACACCCTGCCGTCGAAACTGTAGCAAGGGATCGTGGCCAACCTTACGTGGGGCGTGTGAGCGCAAGACATGGAGATTAGAGTACGTTCTTGGGCCCATTGTTCTGGTTCGCTGACCTTCGCACGAAACCCATGGCACGGTAACACATGAATCCCACGGCGGCGTCTCGGACTAATGTCTGTCTCACTGCCTTCAGGCTAACGCCAAAGACACACAAACTTGACGGCGGCGAGCCGCACGGTCACGCCGTCTGCCAAACACAATTAGACCTCACCCATCGAGACAACTGTGCTGTTTTGGCGCGGCGGGCCGACCGCGGCGAGCACACCACTGCGCCATGGCAGCCGGCCTCACTCACGGTCCGGGAGACCTGGTGCCGACGCTGTGCACGCCACGCTGCCGCCGCCGCCGGAAGGCCTGCTCGGCCAGCTTGGCCTCCGAGAGCGGCTCGATGCGCCAGAAGCTGCCCTTGCCCGGTCCTCCTGCTGCGTGGCACCTTGACGAAGTAGCGATTCAGCGACAGGTTGTGCCGGATCGAGTTCTGCGCAACGGGAGAGCCCGGTTAATTCACCACCGAGTTCTGCTGAAGGAGGATCCCTGCTTGGAGGATCCTGGCCAAAGACAGTACAGGATAGTTTACAACATCGTTGACGAATAAAACATGCAAAGATAGACTGAACTCCACAGTACGCGACGGGAAATTGTGTGGAAAACCGGTCGAGACAGTATTCTTATGGACGGGTTTCATTGCATCCTTCCTGATGAACTCAAGAGATATACTTAGTCTATGGTTTTGTTTGTCATAACAATTAGCAAGGATAGCCCTGTAATTGCTATAGGCTGAATTGAGCTGTTGGCAAGCAGAAACCAGTCCTTCACCAGCGTGCTGCACTCTGCCCCACCGCAAAAGGCTTAAAACCAAGTAAAAGCAGTCGAGGAAGGGGGGGGGGGGCAGTAGTCAACTGCCTTAAACAGAACCGAACGTCATCCTTCTGAGGTGGCACCACGGCACCTGAATCCAAACGGGTGTCCAGAGCCCGTGGACCGCCCGCGCCACGGCTCGGCGCCGCTGCCCTCGCCCACCTGCCAGCCCTTGTCGGCGGTGCGGTAGTACGGGTAGGTGCGCGTGATGAACGAGTAGATGCCGCTCAGCGACAATCTGCGATCCGTGATGACGTCACCGCCTGCACGATCACTGGGCGTACGAGAAGGGCGGCTTGACGTCCGCCTGCCGACCGGAGCCCGGTCAGTCGCCCGAACGAGCTCCGTGTGGGGACAATTACAGGAAGTTCATCATTGCCCCAGGGGGCCACAGATCATCCGCGGTGGCAAAATGGCTGCAGGGTGTGACTCAGCGCTTAGGTGTGGAATGTGCGCATTGTTACACAGACAGGAAAACGCGTTCTGTTGGGGAAAACAAAAACAAACGATCTTTGTGAAAGCGTGCATGATGCAATGAACACAAGCGCCTCTGTCCATCACCGACCCCAAGCAGTGTTCCCGCTAATTCTTGACCACCAGCAGCGCTCCTGCTTAGT
>NW_023596251.1:826220-876347 GCF_011947565.3 Pollicipes pollicipes | reverse complement strand
TCGCACCGGTACAGGTGCGTGCGGTGCCTGTTATTATGACAATAGTCGCGGCTGCAGGAAAAACAGCAGTAGTGCCGTTATAAAGTTGTGAATGAAAACGTAATTTGGACTCGAAAATAATTAAAATCTATATCCTTACTGTACTATGACGGGCTGCTGCAGTGGTACTATCCAATACTTTTATTAGAAGTAATAGTCCTGAGGCTTCACTAGAGTATACTTTTTTGAATATGCCACAAAGATGGGACACTACCTGCAAAAACGAAGTGAGTTTACCAAACTAAGTTATGAGATACTGGCTCTATGTTTCCAAACATAATGTAATGCCCGCAATATTGTGGGTATCCTTTACACAGATATTGAAGAATATAAGCCATTTTTAGTGGTAGGTTGTGGGGGGAGGGTGTCTATCAGGCCAAGCTATGTGAAGGATACATTTACATTGCCAACTCCACACGAAACGATGATTACGATATACAGTATGACGTAAGCACTCTACGAGACGCCTCCATCACGTGACGCCTGCTGTGTGTGACGATTAAGCTGTGGGTTATACCGGCGCGGGTTAGAACGGCCCGTTTGTCGGAGTGACCTCTCACATCTCACATTACACGCAGTGTGACTTATCTGTGACCTGGAGTTCCAAGCCGTCTTGCGCGAGCACGAAATTTAAACTTATTCATTGAAGTTTGTTACAGATGTCCTGAAGAGTTGAATGGTTACTCCAAAGACCGGTAGGGCAGGGCGGGGGAGAGTGTATTTGCTGTGAGAGAGTGTATTTACCCATGATGTGACAGTGTAGGAAGAAGAAACGCTATGAACAGTATATTGTGGTGTTCCTACTCGGCAGGCAAAACCGACAGATAGGTGGTCGAGCCGAGCGCGTGCACGAGCCTTCAGTCGGCAGAGCTCGCGCACGAGCCTTCAGTCGGCAGAGCGCGTGCACGAGTCAGTCGGCAGAGCGCGTGCACGAGCCTTCAGTCGGCAGAGCGCGTGCACGAGCCTTCAGTCGGCAGAGCGCGTGCACGAGCCTTCAGTCGGCAGAGCGCGTGCACGAGCCTTCAGTCGGCAGAGCGCGCACACGAGCCTTCAGGTGGCAGAGCGCGTGCACGAGCCTTCGGTCGGCAGAGCGCGTGCACGAGCCTTCAGTCGGCAGAGCGCGTGCACGAGCCTTCAGTCGGCAGAGCGCGTGCACGAGCCTTCAGTCGGCAGAGCGCGTGCACGAGCCTTCAGGTGGCAGAGCGCGTGCACGAGCCTTCGGTCGGCAGAGCGCGTGCACGAGCCTTCAGGTGGCAGAGCGCGTGCACGAGCCTTCAGGCGGCAGAGCGCATTAACGCTCCGGACCCGACACAGATCTTCTGGATCTGTGCTCAGCAATGGAATCCATCGCCCTGCAATGGCTCCGAACATGACAATTATAAACTTGTGCTAGACTTCCATCATGCCCCAAATAAAAACGATATTCATTGTCATGAACACCATGAAACGAAATACGCCTCAACCTGTGTGCGTGCCATTGCAGCAGCGTGGGTGTTGGCTGCATGGCCTCAGCCACCTGCCGAGTATCCAAGCATTTGTTGGTAGCAAACATAGTTTCCCAGTGCTCCGCGCGCCTCGCGCTATATTATTGATACAGGGGAGGGGGGAGGGTGCCACCGTTTTCCCACGTCGCTCAGGCACGCCGACCGATCATCCAATGCCTTTGTCCCCTGTCGGTCTCATCCAGTGACCCCGCTGACCGTGGTCAGGCAGCAGCAGCAGGCAAACAAGCATGGCGTTCGGGCGCCCGCAGCGCCATCTCGCGGCAAACTACCGCATCTGTACAAGATGGCATGCTGGCCTTAACTGAATTGTTAGCAGCAGCGACCCGATATTTTATAGCTTTTGTGGAATGTGCATACACGTCTCGCATCAAAGCTTCCAAGACATCAGTTGCACAGAGGCGGTTGCAGATCTCCGTTTTTGGTAGGTAACTTGTTATGTAAGGAGAGTATTAAACGCAATATTTCTGCCACAGTTTCGCTGCATTTTGTGAAATAAAATCACGAATTCGTTCATTTAATCATACGCATCCCTAGCTCTGGGTATATACACACGTCATCCAGATACGATACAGATGCGCACTCAGATATTAAACATGGGGAAACTACTGGTGCTGGTCTTACATTTTTTAGATGGCACGTGCGAGCAAGTGACCATGGAACTCATTTCCACATCACACTTATGACGTCAGGCTTCCAAAAACAAAAGATTCCACATAGGCGGCTCGAGACTCTGCGGTTTATTAGATCGACTGCGTTGTACAAGCTCAACTGAAAGCGAGGGTGTGTGGGCAGGGTGCCGCTGTCTGAGCTCGGCTGGGGGAGGGAGGCTTGGAGCGATAAAGCTCACCTAGCCAACCTCCAAATTCCCGGATTTCGGCCACTGGATTTGCGTCCCTGATGCCAAAATAAGAATGAAAGAAAAACATTTGTTCCGTTCTAATATTGTTTGCATGTGATGCGGAAGCGCTTAGTCCTACTAAGTAACAACCCCAGCGTGGTAGTATGCTTCCGCCACAACTATGGATTCTCTAAAATGGGGAAATCCAACTACACGATCCCATACATACATTACGTACGACTATGCATCAAACATATTTGGCAGGAGCGCACTGAGGTAATCAAAGATAGGGGAACCGATCAAGCCGTTTGATGAGGAAAAGGGACGCAAAGGGTGCTTCCCCCTTCGGTCGCACTGAGCCCGCCTAATGTTTGAATTTTGGTTTTATCTTTGCATCATAAAAACCTGCACATTTGGAGCTGAACTCTGTCAAGCTAAACAGTCGAAATATAAATGTATCTATCTGCCCATTCGTTTGGTTATTCTACGAGTAATAAGACTATTTAGTGACCCCTGACTACCTGAGTGGTCGCTCAAACGCTGCTTCAAATATTTTCCGTAGGTCAGGACCGAACCCACGCACTCCGATCGGCTGCAGCGTCGCAGCCCATAAACATCTCCTGCCAGACCCAAACTCAGCTGAAGGCAGTCATGGCGAATCTGAAGGGAGGGACAGCCCGAGCGGTCACTTCCAGCGCGAAGTCAAAACGCCTGATTGCGCCTTCGGACCCGTATTCGGTATGAATTGACCATAATTCTGACGTATGCGATGTATCCGTCCAGCATGGCAGGCGACAGTGGGAGCGTTGCCAGCCTGAATCACTCGGTTGTTATCGACCGTTCTCGGTGACGTCACTTGGTTCAAGGGCGTAGCGGCAGAGCGTCGCTACAGTTTTCCGTCACAGCGGCACCTGGTGGCCGCATACTAGCGCCGCGTGGCGGAATAAATCCCACTTGTCAGAATCTGTGGAGAGATGGACAGAGCCCGGCCTGGCAACAACGTCAAAATAGCACACCGACTCCGTCCCAACTGTGGCTGCATCGCGTGTTCCTGTCCCAACTCTAATGTTCGCCTGTTCCTGCCCCAACTCTATAAGCTCGCCTGTTCCTGTCCCAACTCTATATGCTCAGCCGAAACGAATTCTCGATTATTTGCAGTTTGGAAATTGTGAACAGGCTTGCGAAAAACACAAGAACGTTTTGCGAATGTTTGTCACAATTAACGGCTCTTCACACCTGCTTGGTCCCCATGGCCGAAGCTCAGTTATTAGTATATCAGTATATTAGTATATCAGTATATCAGATATATCTATATATATTACAGCTGTTGGCCTGATTTTAGGCTCGCGATGGGGCGGCTCTCGTGAATACGCTTGAGGCCCGGGGTCGGTAGGCTGTGCACGACCTCCAGCGCTTCCAAATAAAGGTCAGGTTGATCGCCCCCCCCCCCCCCTAAGGTATTTGAGGGATGCCTCTCCGGCACGTCGTGCAACCGCGCCTCAACTTTCGTTGTTCTATCGTGCCCAAACTTTCAGAACATTCATGGCGCGTGTTTTAACATCAAAAACTTGTCCCTAACAATGCTGCTTTCCGGGTAGCTACTGGTTTTCGGAACACTGCGCGGCGATCCACGGCTGGCGCGGGCGACGGGCGCCAACCGACGATGTAGACGGGCGTGAGCGGTATGCCGACGCTGCTACATTAACGGATCCCTACATCATAAACAGGTGCAGATGCTGCTACATTAACGGATCCCTACATCATAAACAGGTGCCGACGCTGCTACATTAACGGATCCTACATCATAAACAGGTGAAGACACTGCTACATTAACGGATCCCTACATCATTAACAGGACCAGACGCTGCTACATTAACGGATCCTACATCATAAACAGGTGCAGACGCTGCTACATTACCGGATCCCTACATCATAAACAGGTGCAGACGCTGCTACATTAACGGATCCCTACATCATAAACAGGTGCAGACGCTGCTACATTAACGGATCCCTACATCATAAACAGGTGCAGATGCTGCTGCATTAACGGATCCCTACATCATAAACAGGAGCAGACACACGGTCATTTAAATTCCGTGTCACTGCGGGGCATGCCCTCATACATAAGAGCATGTCAGGTTCTCCAAGTGGTATTTGCAGGAAAATTTGACTTTTGCCTAGCCCAGAAGGTCAATTATTGACCTCACAGCATGCCACTTATTGCTTGTTGCAAGATGTTTTTTTCAGGCCAATGCATTGCCTTTTTCCGCGAGTCCCTATCCTTCTTACGTTGGTAACGGCATGCGGTCACATCGACTTCTCATTCCCCCTTTCAGTTTTCGTTATGAAAATCGGCGAATCAAGGTGAGGGTTAAGTGCTCCGCAGCCCGGCACAAGTGCTTTCTAGCCCTGCGTCGGACATGCGGCCTCTCCCGTGCCCGACACGTTGCGCTCCAGTGCCGAATGTGCGCCCATCCTAGTGCTGAAAGGCCGCTGCCGTGTCAGACACGCGGCCGCTACTATGTCAGACACGCGGCCTCTCAGGTGTCGGACACGCGGCCTCTCAGGTACCGGACACGCGGCCTCTCAGGTACCGGACACGCGGCCTCTCAGGTACCGGACACGCGGCCTCTCAGGTGCCGGACACGCGGCCTCTCAGGTGCCGGACACGCGGCCTCTCAGGTACCGGACACGCGGCCTCTCAGGTACCGGACACGCGGCCTCTCAGGTACCGGACACGCGGTCTCTCAGGTGCCGGCACAACATCGGTCCGGTATCCGGACACGCGGCCTTTGCTCTGCCCGACGGCCGCTCCTGTCTCGGACAAGCGGCCCCTCCTGGACCGGACACCCGGCCGCTCTTGTGCCGGACATTTGACGGTCCCGGTGACCGAATAGCGACGCTGTAGTGAGGCTCACTGCCGCGGCAATGGGGTTCTGGTGCAACACGCCATGTTAAGATGCAGAGCATCAAAATGGCACAGTGCGGGTTAATGTAACAAGTATTTCACTCCTCTTCCTCTATTTTCATGAGCTTGTGATAGATGCCCATTAGGTCGTAAGTCCATGGCTGGAAAATATCATGAATACAGTATGCACGTGAACATGCCGATGGAAGTTTGGCGGAGAAATGTTACAGGCGGTTACGATACGAACGATGTCCAAATGTTACTTTACAAAGTGGCGATTTTGGTACAAGGGTGGCGCTGAAATCAGCATCGCTGCTAAACACTAAACAAGGTCGTCATATAACGAAATAGCCGAAGCGCGCGAAACATGCAATGATCAACCAATGCCTCTAGGTATGGCTCGGCACGCGGACATTGGCCCGCTATCCATGTAACTCAGGCCATGATATGGCTTATCCAGTGTTGGATTTCTGATTGGTGGTTCTTTGTGGGAGGGGAGGGGGTTCACCAAGTACGGATAGACATCTCAGTCATAGACATAGGCTGAGGCTGCGATATGAAACAGCGCAGTAATTCTGAAGTTCAAGGTGACGCAGTTTGTAACATAAAAAGACTGTACAATTGAATGCAATGCATTTTATAGGTCAATTAAGTCATTTAACAGTCCTTTCTGCAACACTGGTATTGCCCCAGTGTGTCATGATAAAGAGCATAGGGTTTGCTACATGCCATTTGTGGCTGCGATGCGGCCGTTAACCAAACACGTTCTCGCCTTTCTCCGTGCATTCGATGTCTTCGATCTGAACCCAACCGACGTGCTCACCAAGGGGCCGCAATTTCGCCAAATGTGGGGGGATGAGCAGTGAAAATTGCCTGAACTGTTTCAAAAAAGCATGCCACCAAACAGGCTTTTCTGCAGATTTTGCCCACTTTCTTCTCAAAGTTGTGGGACGGGGTGCTGAAGCTCAAATTATGGGCTAAAGCCCCCAAACCGAATGTGAAACTACGCCCCTGCGCTGAACAATCTCAGACCGCTGCGCCGGCCGCTCATGCACTAACAGCCACGTCCTAACCACCGGCACTTTTGGCATGCCATGCAAATGATACTTGAGTGCAAATGAATCTTCCGAAACGAAACGAAAACATATGATATTTATGACTTGCAACAATTTTAGCAACACAACTATATTTTTCGTGGGGTTTATCATGTTTATAGTTCCATTTCAACAGTTTTGAATGGATTTGGCTCTCGGCAACAATAAAGGCTCTTCCAAATTCATCCAAATCCAAATGCAAACATAACATTCCGTAGGGAATAGGTTGAACCGAAATTTAACGCATAAAAAATGTGCATAAAAGTCGTCTGAAACGGAAGTCATTCTCGGCTCCTTTGAACCCAGCATTGCCCCTGACTACCTAAGTGGTCGCTCAAACGCTGCTTCAAATATTTTCCGAAGGCCAGGACCGAACTCACGCACTCCGACCAGCTGCAGGGTCGCAGCTCATAAACATACCCTGCTGATCCCACGCTCAGCTAGAGGCAAACACGGCAAATCTGAGTGAAGGGACGGCCCATGCGGTCGCTGCCAGCGCAAAGGCAAAATGCCTGACTGCGCCTTCGGATTCGTATTCGATTCGAATTCGCTAGAATTGTGAAACAGTCGATGTATCCGTCCGGCATGGCAGGCCGTGGCCTGAGCACCGCCTGCCTGACGCACCTGGCCGCTATCGACCATTCTCGGTGACGTCACCAGGATCGAGTGCGTAGCAGCAGACCGTCGGCATAGTTGTCTTTCACAGCGATACCTGGTGGCCGCATACTAGCGCCACGTAGCGGAATGGAAGCAAACCTGTGAGAATCTATAGAAGAGAGTTTGGGCAGAGCGCCGGCCCGGCAATGTCAAAACAGCACACACTGACTCTGCCTCAACCGTGGACGCATTGCCTGTTCCTGCCCCAGCTGTATCTGTTCGGCCGGAAAAAGTTTGCGATGATGTAAGGCTTGAGAATTGTGAACAAATTTAGTAAAATACTGAAGAATGTGCGGTGAATGTTGACCACCTTTAACGGGCCTTCGCGCCTGTTTGGTTCTCACATCCAAACCCCAATTGTTCCAGTAATGCAACATTTGTGAAGCATTGAATTCATTTTTTCATTAATAACTTTTCTTGGGTTTTTTCATTCATTTTCAATTTTCCACTTCATTCAATATTTTAAGTCTGAAAATGATGCCTCGTCATTTCAACCGGGTGTCTGAAGGAAGACTGCGATGAAAATCCAACGTTGCAATAAACATCAACCTGATGAGTTTCATACAAATGTATTCCAATTTATGCATTTCTTTATTACAACATGCACTTGGTGATTAACGCGCCCGATGTCCTGTGGGGCAGCGCATTTCGAATGGCAGTCCTACCGTCACTCTCCAGCTCCTGGGCGGTGCTGGACTCCGCTCGGTGACGAGGTGGACCGCGGCGGGCTACACGGCAGACGTCCGGCACCTTTAAGCGAGGCGGCGGCGGTAGCTTGGGGGATTCGTCACAGCACCGGCTGCACCTCACGAGACATGGCGGGACAAAGAAGCCGATGGCGGCCGATAAGCGCTGCGCAGCGGCTCTCTCCCTCTCTCTCTCTGTATAGATGTTAATGATGTATGTATATATGTATATATGTTACATGTGGTTAAAGATAGTACGTTTATCGACGACAAACGCATATGGAAGCATTGAAGTTTGCATCAGCTCTTTATGAACACAGCACTTTTGTGAAACAGAACGGGTACAGTTGTATCCCTTTCTTGCATACTGAGAAGTAAAGTCTGTAAATATTATGTTTTTATGTGGTTAGGTAATGTATTAAATATTTGGCTACTCGCAAGCCGTTCACACACACACACACACATACGTTCTCAACAAACCAAAATTTAATCGGCACAGCAAATGCATTTCAGTTGATGTAAAACCAGACATATGTACTACTCCATGCACCATACAATACAAAAATACTTAACCTTGCCTCAGACACGTTTAGTTAGCTGTCTTACTGATGGAAATGCCTTTTCTCCGCGCGTATTAATAAAAACGCATCGCGAGGCTTTTGTCCTCCTGACGTACACACAAGTTGCTGTGCCTCTGAACAGAAGGCGACCCTCTCCCCATTCGATTCGGACGTGTGGCAAAGGAGACGCCCGTCATGCCAATGTCATGCGCAATCGCTCGCAACTACTTGGGCTAATTCTTCTGTGACCACGCGATTGCACGTCTGTACGCATATTCGGTGCTCAATGACGTCACTCACGCTCAGTCAGGCTAGCTACCTCCGGAGTCCGGGCGGCACTGCCGATAATCCTGGGTTCGAAGGTTCGCTCAAGGTTCTTCTAGATCGGGCTCGCTATCACTGGCCGGAGAATACTTTCAAACGCAGCCTCCGCGCAGCGCCCACTGCGCGTGCAACAGTGATGCAGTAGAACACATTCGGTTGCACAAGTGATTGCAGCGACTGATAAATAAGGCTCTTTGAAATCAGATGAAGGTGATGTAAAGTACAACTGGAGTCCCTGTGCAGTTCTGCACAATTCCATGAAGTTGCGATGTCTATGACAGGTTTTCACCAAAAAAAATACATAAACGTAAACGACTTCACGAAATAAACCACCAACACCATTAATTTAACAAATGCTCAGTGATCTCTTTCTGGGCGGATAGCAATCAGGGGCTTCACCACATATGAAGAGGTTTTACAGCGAAAGGCATTGGGGACTTAGTGAACGTAGATTGTAGATCGAAATGAGATCAAAATTGCGTACTGACGTTGGCAAACGACATTCAATCGGTAGTTTTCAGCCGTCATTCAAAATTGAATAAGATTTGAGGTCAAGAAGTGTTAAGAAATCGGCATGATTTCAGACAATGTAGAGCTTTCATTCAGAATGGAAGAGGACTTCAGGCAATTTAGAACCGTCATTCAGACTTGATAGTTATGAGTATGTGCGCTCGCAAGTCTCAAAACCGTGATATCCGACGCTGCAGTCTCCGGGTTTAGGTTGCTGTCTCCGGAACTGGAGGAGCAAGGGCAGAACCTCTACTTTTCGTGTTACTTTACTTAAAATGTTTATATGTTAAGGGAGCAGACTCAGAGTTATCAAGGCGAAACATACGGTCAAGGTAATCTTTCAACGATGCGAATCGACTTTGAAAGGCTTTCGGAAGGATTCTTTCACGAGGGTCGCCCTCGCCTGCCGGCGCCAGACGCCTGGTGTTACCTGCAGCGGCCGACGCCGCTCTGCTTGGTGGAGACTTCAACCTCGGCCGATCCGTGTTCTTCCTCCTGAGATTGCCAGCGCGCAGGCTCTAAACTTTTCATGGCATATGTTTCCCTGGTCGATCCTGCAAAAGGACTGACGTCCTTAAGCAAACATAGGTTGTTTTTTCAAGTTTTGACCTCATTTCGATTCACTCTTTCTAACACTTATGACACTCTTCCCTTTGGCTGGGACAAACCCGTTATCAGTTTCCGAGATACTCTGTTGTCGCCTCTGTCTTAACGACATGCTGGTGTTTCGACGCCTTGAACAAGGCATCCAAATTTGATTTAGTGTAAATGTTTCCAGCCCATAAATCGCAGCCAGCATTTTTAGAGAACAAAGTCAAGTTACAGCTCTGTAGATATCAATTTCTGCTATTCGCCACGTTGTATTTGTACAATGGGCAGTGTAAGAAAACGACTCAGTTCTCAAATGGGCTTCAATACGGGTGAAATCCTTGAAAATCGCGGTGTCGTCACGCGGTTGGTTTAAGTTGCCGATCATCTTACGGTGATTTTGACTTAACTGCCTCTTGACTCAGGCGCTCTCCACTTTAGAGCGGTGACGTGGCCTGGGCGATGAGATGACGTGGTGGCGAATACGTCGTGTGTGATCGCCAAAAACCTCCCAACACCGGGGTTTAAACCCTCAACGTGGGTTTATGGCGCTGAACGGGAAGAAAGGGCTTGTAACTTGCCCTTAATCTAACCGGATTACACCCAATTTACCCTCAACGTTTGTGGGCTAGTCTACCACAGCTGAATAAGGCAGTGCACTTCTGCTCCAATACGTTTCCTGGGTGTATATCGGCGGAAGACGTTACTGGGCATCATTATTTGGTCGAAACCAGGTTTCAGCAATCGACGCAGGATCGATGGTATGCAGCTTTAGACGCTGGGCGTGCATGGTTTCGAGAACGAAGATGTTAGTTATTGTGCGCGACTATTGAGGGGTGCCACGGGACCGCCGGCGGGCAGCCGCAGGGCGGGCTTCAGGCTCTGTGCGCGACTATTGAGAGGGGTGCCACGGGACCGCCGGCGGGCAGCCGCAGGGCGGGCCTGAGGCTCCACTCGCGATAGGCACGCTCGAGCTGCCCAGCGCTGTTTTGCTGGTGTTGGACGGACGATTACCGCTGTCGGTTTGGTCACGTGTTTTCGACCGACAGGTTTTCGTAACGGTTTCATTAAATATTTGAGTCGAAGCGGAGGTCAGCACACTTCGAGGGCTCCTCCGAGCGTAGAGACTGGCAAATTCGTCAAGTTTTTCGGTGCTAATACTCGACCGGTTTGTTCAATCCTTCGACAACACGTCGTGCCAGAATCAGGCAGCATATTGCGGCGAACGCAGCTTGCTGCAGTCCTGAAACATCGCTGCGTAATACCAAAACATTCAGGTCATGACACGAAGGTAGACCACAGTTAACGAGATATATGAATTGCGTAGTTAAAACACGCAGAATGCAGCAAAAACAGAAAATGATCAAACAAGCCTGGTACGAACGCCAAGTTCTGAATACTTGGCACTCCGTCAGCCCCGCTCAGCCAGACATTGCATTGCATTTTGCACTTTGTTTCCTTTGTCTATGAGGCAATTACGTTATGAGTTCTTGAAGTTTGCATAAGTTTTATTTTTTCTTTGAACGCTCTTCATTTCCATACCTCAGGTCCAGACGGTTGGGGGCCAAACCCACCCATGGGGGCAAACTGGACCTTGGGGGGGGGGGGGGGGGCTCACTCAAAAGGGTACAAATCGACACTCGTGCTAACGAGCAGGCGATCAACTTTGTTAGAGGCTTGTAACCACAGTCATAAGCAATTAGGCAGCAACCAATACGTCGGTACTTTCAGTACCCCTCACTCCCAGTCTAGTTACAAAAACAAACGCACAAAGCAAACTGCACTCTGTATTCATCATCGGCACCAGCACGTAAGGTGAGGTTCACACAAACCATGACACGGACACATTCGAATATGTACAAACACTCAAACGTGTATTGGCAATACTGGCCGGCACACAGTGCTCCACAGAAGCACATGTGCGCAAATGTACACACGCTCACTGAGTATTGCTGGAGACGACACCCGCAGTCGTGCTCTAAAAAGCCGTATCAACAGACCAGTGGGAGCCGTCGCTTACTGTACAGGTGCAAACGCGGAGCGCGCGCTCCGCGATCGCGTCAGATCTTGACTTTGTGTCGCCGCGGCGGCCACGGCCGTCCGCGCTCATTACAGCCGAAGGTGGGACTCTCTCTCTCTCTCTGTGTCCCGGCGCCGACCGTCCCGCCGACCGGACAGCAGCAGCTGGAGACGCCAGCTCCCCCCCCCCTCGAACCGCACAGCCGCCACCGGCGCAGCAGGGCCCTTGAGTCCGCTGACGTCAGCACGAGCCTCCAGCCGACCAGGCAGACATTGCCAGCCGACCCCGGGCCGTGCACAGTGCCGCTGACGTCCGCACGAGCCTCCAGCCGACCAGCAGACATGCCAGCCGACCCCGGCCGTGCACAGTGCCGCTGACGTCCGCACGAGCCTCCAGCCGACCAGCAGACATGCCAGCCGACCCCGGCCGTGCACAGTGCCGCTGACCGGTCACACCGGCCCGAGTGACGTTACATCGGCTCCAAACGACGTCACACCGGCCTTAAGTGACGTCACGGCGTCCCCGCGGCGCTCGAGCGCAGCACCGCCGGCTCGCGCAGGTACCCGCCGGCGGGGCACGTCAGCTCCGGTGCGCTGGCGGCGGGTCCGGCTGACCGCGCCCTGCGGGAGCCAGAGCGCCAACTGAGGTGCTGCTGCCCCAGAGGGCACGTTCGATAAAATGTCACTTCATCATTGTGGCATATGTAAATGCCGAAATCCGACCGTAACGGAATTCAGACGCCATCAAGGCACTGAAGTAGACAATGGGACAAAGGCGACAACATAAATGGAAATACATATAGCCCTTCACAAGTCAGCACAGGATTTAGACGAGGACTCTCCGTAGCGCTCTCGCCACGTGACACCTCACCTCTCTCAGGCCTCCGGTAGCGCTCTCGCCACGTGACACCTCACCTCTCTCAGGTCCGGTAGCGCTCTCGCCACGTGACCTCACCTCTCTCAGGCCTCCGGTAGCGCTCTCGCCACGTGACACTCACCTCTCTCAGGCCTCCGGTAGCGCTCTCGCCACGTGACACCTCACCTCTCTCAGGTCTCCGGTAGCGCTCTCGCCACGTGACACCTCACCTCTCTCAGGTCTCCGGTAGCGCTCTCGCCACGTGACACCTCACCTCTCTCAGGTCTCCGGTAGCGCTCTCGCCACGTGACACCTCACCTCTCTCAGGCCTCCGGTAGCGCTCTCGCCACGTGACACCTCACCTCTCTCAGGTCTCCGGTAGCGCTCTCGCCACGTGAACCTCACCTCTCTCAGGTCCTCCGGTAGCGCTCTCGCCCACGTGACACCTCACCTCTCTCAGGTCTCCGGTAGCGCTCTCGCCACGTGACACCTCACCTCTCTCAGGTCTCCGGTAGGAATGTGATGTCGCACGGCGAGAGCGAAACGTCACCGGCTGGCATCAATGACGTCACACTGGCTGCCGGAAAGAATGCGTGACTCACTGATCATCACTAGAGACGGACGGCTCCACCGACCGGGCGCCGCGAACTGAAACGTGACACTCGTGGAATAATGTAGCACGCTATGGAGCCTTTTCAACCCTTATTCTAGTCACCTCCTGCAGGGTTAATTCGCGACAGTCTGAGGTTTGAGCACAACACCATCCTAATGGGGTTCAGGAATCCGTACAGTATTTACCTAGACGGTGTCTGTCTGTCTGTCTGCCCCGTTTTGAGTAGCGTTGTCCACAGGCTGAACGGCGGGCCGCTGAACAGTGAAATTTGGACCCGCGCGCCGGCGCACGATGTTTTCCACGGGTAGATCGCGGGCCGCTGGGGTCCGGGGTTGGGCGTGGCACGTGGCCGAAGGGCCGTTTTGGCCCACTGGCTTCGTACGGGCGGCCCAAAAATATGAGCCGACGACAAAGCCGAAGAGCAGCCGTTTAAAACCGCGGCCACATCTTGACGGCCAGGGGTCGATGAGACGAGAGACTGATACGCTTATGTACACCACTGAGCGGGGAATGGCATGGGGCTAACTTGCCGTCGCACATGCCAAGCGTCACGCGCGCAGAGGCGGCCAAGATAGAGTTGGCCGGTACTTAACTTTTTACGTTTAATACCGCATCGCGGCAGCTAGAGTGCGTGGAGCTGCGAATCAAATTTCAGTGTCGGTCGACGTATCGTTGTCAGTTCATGTGGACAACACGAGTTTGTGCGACGCACGGTTGCACCAGCAATCGTTGAGAAGCCGGAGATGTCGGCATTTCGAAAAGCGGTGCCTAATACAACACCCTGCCGTCGAAACTGTAGCAAGGATCGTGGCCAACCTTACGTGAGGCGTGTGAGCGCAAAATCACGGAGATTAGAGTACGTTCTGGCCCATTGTTCTGGTTCGCTGACCTTCGCACGAAACCCATGGCACGGTAACACATGAATCCCACTGCGGCGTCTCGGACTAATGTCTGTCTCACTGCCTACAGGCTAACGCCAAAGACACACAAACTTGACGGCGGCGAGCCGCACGGTCACGCCGTCCATGCCAACACAATTAAACCTCACCACATCGAGACAACTGTGCTGTTTTGGCGCGGCGGGCCGACCGCGAGCGAGCACACCATTGCGCCATGGCAGCCGGCCTCACTCACGGTCCGGGAGACCTGGTGCCGACGCTGTGCACGCCACGCTGCCGCCGCCGCCGGAAGGCCTGCTCGGCCAGCTTGGCCTCGGAGAGCGGCTCGATGCGCCAGAAGCTGCCCTTGCCCGGGTCCTCCTGGCTGCGTGGCACCTTGACGAAGTAGCGATTCAGCGACAGGTTGTGCCGGATCGAGTTCTGCGCAACGGGAGAGCCCCGTTAATTCACCACCGAGTTCTGCTGAAGGGAGGATCCCTGCTGCCAGGCGGCCGAGTCCCGCTGCGGGGAATTGCGGCCGGTGAATGACAGTTCTGCGGAGTGGAGGATCCTGGCCAAAAGACAGTACAGGATAGTTTATCAACATCGTTGACGAATAAAACATGCAAAGATAGACTGAACTCCACAGTACGCAGACGGGAAATTGTGTGGAAAACCGGTCGAGACAGTATTCTTTATGGACGGGTTTCATTGCATCCTTCCTGATGAAACTCAAGAGAGATAACTTAGTCTATGGTTTTGTTCGTCATAAACAATTATAGCAAGGATAGCCCTGTAATTGCTATAGGCTGAAATTGAGCTCTTGGCAAGCAGAAACCAGTCCTTCACCAGCGTGCTGCACTCTGCCCCACTGCAAAAGGCTTAAAACCAAGTAAAAGCAGTCGAGGAAGGGGGGGGGGGCAGTAGCACTGCCTTAACAGAACTCGAACGTCATCCTTCTGAGGTGGCACCACGGCACCTGAATCCAAACGGGTGTTCAGAGCCCGTGGCCGGCCCGGCGCCACTGGCTCGGCGCCGTTGCCTCGCCCACCTGCCAGCCCTTGTCGGCGGTGCGGTAGTACGGGTAGGTGCGCGTGATGAACGAGTAGATGCCGCTCAGCGACATCTGCCGATCCCGTGATGACGTCACCGCCTGCACGATCAGCTGGGCGTACGAGAAGGGCGGCTTGACGTCCGCCTGCCGACCGGAGCCCGGTCAGTCGCCCGAACGAGCTCCGTGCGGGGACAATTACACGGACAGTTCATCATTGACCCCAGGGGACCACAGATCATCCGCGGTGGCAAATGGCTGCAGGGTGTGACTCAGCTCTATGTGCGGATATGCGCATTGTTACACAGACACGGAAAACGCGTTCTGTTCGGGAAAACAAAAACAAACGATCTTTGTGAAACCCGTGCATGATGCAATGAACAGCAAGCGCCTCTGTCCATCACCGACCCACCAGCAGTGTTCCTGCTAATTCTTGACCCACCAGCAGCGCTCCTGCTTAGTCCTCACCCACCAGCAGCGTTCATTATTCCTGACCCACCAGCAGCGCTCCCGCTTATTCCTGACCCACCAGCAGCGCTCCTACTTATTCCTGACCCCCCCCCCCCCCCCCCCCAGCAGTGCTCATGCTTATTCCTGACCCACCAGCAGTGCTCTCTGCCCCACCAGCAGTCCAGCACGGCTCCTGACCACCCCTGACCCGCCAGCGGTGCTCCCTATTAAGTCAGACCCTTCTCCCAGTCAGCAGCAGCCCTCCCGCTGACCTGTTCAGCTGTGTACTCGTCGGGCCGGCCGAGCGCCGCCGCTGGCCGGGGAGCGACCGGCGGCGCGGTCGGCTCGCCGCAGTAGCCGTGGTGCAGCAGCGGCTCCGGTTCGGGCCGCGGGCTGGCCGGACGGCTGTTGCCGGCGCTGAGGGTCAGGTCAGGCAAGGTCGGGTCAGGTCAGGTCAGGTCAGGTCTCGCGCCCTGCACGGTGCGAGGTGTACGATGCAGCGCAGGTCGGCCCGGTCTGGCAAGCTGGATGGGTCTGTTGAACTGTTCGGGACTGTCGAACTGTTCGGGACTGTCGAACTGTTCGGGACTGGTCTCATTCTGAGCTAAGCCTGACGTAGAGCACGTCCAGGCGCCGATTCAGGACAGCTTGAACCTCTCTCGGGTTGACGGTCGCGCTCATTACACCGAGTGGTCTGCTCCCTGAACGCAGACTCCTCACTCTGCTCCAACGACCGGACCTTTGAACACGCGTCCGGTGCTGCCTTTCCCCGCCCCGAGCTTGATGGCTTGTCCCGACCTGAGGCTGGAGCCAGGCAGAGCCCCTCCGCAGTCCCCCCAGCCTTTGCCCACTGACTGGCCAGTTAAGCCCACCGAAGAGACCTATTTCAGCTCACTAGCCCACTGCTGTCCGCTGACAGTTCGGACCAAATGTTTGAAGCTTTGTGCACCACCAGGCTTTGGACTGAAATGAATCACCACCTTCTGTTCAGTCAGCAAATTTTGAAGCCTTTTCATAGAGCTGACTCCAAAGAGAGTGGAGTCCGCACAACACGTGAGAACCTGCTGAGACCTTGGTGGTCATAGGGTGTGTCAACTACATCAGTTGTTTGCAATGTTGAGATGTCTCAGTTTCATATACGAACAAAATGCCACAAGAAATGCCAGCAGAACAGCTGGGTAGTGGCAGTGATCCCAACTGCCAGCTGCCCCTGTGATGTCATGGATATTAACATTCAACCTTGATATCCATCAACATTATGTAAATCTTAAATGAATCCCTGAGACTTCACTTCCTCATCGCTGGTCCCAAGCACTTCAGCCAAGCTAACTAGCTCCCTGCCATTGCCCCTGGCGTGGATCACAGAACACACACAAGCACCTAAGGGCATCACATCATACACTTCAGAACCACCTCACGGTTTCCTTTTTAACAATGGAACCATGACAGCATGCCAGAACAGCTGCCATAAAAGGCCCAAACTTGCTGGAGACCACTATCAACATTTGAGCCTGTAAGAGCCTGTTGCACCGAAACAACCCCCCTGCGGCGATGCTGACCTGATGGTGGCCGTGGGGGAGAGCGCAGGGCTGGCTGGGCCGCGCGGCTCGGTCCGCTCGGCCGGCGGCAGCAGGCACAGGCCGCGAGCAGCCTCGCCCACCAGTGAAGAAAACACCACCAGCAGACCCGTGCTGGGAAACCGGATCAGACACCTGGCGGCGGCGGCAGGAGTTACGACCACCAGCGGAGAACCCACCATGGTGACAGACATTGGGGGCCTTGGTTGAGCACAGTGGTGGTGGTGGCAGGCACCTTGTCAGCAGGTCAGGCACCTGGCAGTCACAGCAGGTTGACACTATGACAGCATCAGATAACCAAAAGTCATAGCAGGCTGATATCATGTCAGTGTCAGACACTTGGTAGTCATAGCAGGTTGATGCTGTCAGTATCACATGCTTGGCAGCCACAGCAGGTTGACACTATGTCAGTGTCAGACAGTCAGCAGGCACAACATATTGGCACCATGATTGTGTCAGACATCTGGCAGTCACAGGTTGATACTATGACACTGTCAGGTGTCTGACACTTGGCCAATTGGCAACATAGCAGTGTCAGACACCTGGCATCTGCAGCAGGTTGGCACCATGACAGGTCAGCCACCTGGCAGCTGCAGCAGGTTGGCACCATGACAGAGGTCAGCCACCTGGTAGGATGGAATGTATTACAGCAAAGTGGAAGAATGCCGTCAGGGTGAAGATGGCACAGCAATGGGTCAGATGCTAGGTATTGAAAGTGATGGTCAGTATGACAGTGGCCAAGCTGACACAAGGCAGGATAGAGCCAGGGTTTGGTAGAAGAATTACAACAGTTTTTTTACAATTGTTGTGCATGCTTGCATTTATACAGGTTTTAACAAAAAATGTAAGAGGAAAAAGGAACTATCAGTGATACCTTGGATGTCCATCTGCAAAAAGTACATCCACTGCACTAGATGCCTACTTTACTACCTAGTGTCTTCTTAAACCTCAATTTGTACCAGCTTGCATTTGTTAGCAAAATGGTGCAGGATAGCCACAACTGTGTTCATAATTAGATGCCATCATGGAGATTTGGCCGGGGTGCCATCATGGCAAACATTGCTCTTTGGAGCCTATTTTGGAATTTTTAGCATGAAGTTTGAAACAAAAATTGGGGTGGCCAATCTTAATTTGGGCATCTCATGGTAGCTAGGGACAGGTATTAAAGGTGGTCAGAGATCAGGTAAAGCCAGAAAAGCAGCAACATGTGAGAAAATTAGGGAGTCACAGTTTGTAAAGGATGGGGAAGCCCTAAAGCTAGATGTCCCACTTTGTCTTTCAACTATGCCATAGTTGTTTTTGTCAATGCTATGTTGTCCTCCCCAGCACTGGGCATGACTATGCATACAACAACAGATAGCCAGAGATTCACCAATACCATCAAAGCACTGGACAAAAATTTGCATGCAAGCACAAAGAGTTTTGCTTATACCAGTTTTGGCTCATTACTCTGCACAGGTAAACCACTTGCAATCAATCTCACACCAGATAAGCCACCATGAGTGCAGCAGCTCCAAAACTATTATTCTATTGTTAGCATTGTCCAGATTTATGTATTTTTAGATGCTGCAACTTTGACAATGTAATGGTGCATGGTAAAAGTTTAGATGGTTAAGTGTCAATGCAATTGTTTCCACTGGCAAGGCTTTGTGCAATTTTGGCCCATCTCAAGCGGAGCAGTGTGGTTACTTTAAAGTCAGTAATGTGAATAGAATAGTATAGAAAACTATATAAATGTAGTCTAGTAAAGTATGACATACAAAAGTGAAGTACAGGAAATCTTGGAAAGCACCTACCCACTCCCTGATCAACACCTCATTAACCTCTGTCCCAAGCAGAGAGGTTTGTCACCCCAACTGGGGCAGGAGCAGACCTGCCCCAAGTGTATTATTGACTGGTATGTCACCATTCAAAAACTGGGTCAATGGTCAAGGATTGCTTTCCAACTATTCTTAATGATGGTGAACACAATTATTTACATAAAATGATTGCAATTATCTTGAAGATTAGCAAACTGGATACCAATCTCTGGTACAATGCTCATTTTAAGACATACTAGCATGACAAAAGATCTGCTCATTAACTGTGAATATCCTGGAAGCCTTTGGTCCTGAAACACTGAGTTCTGTCAGTTCAAATGCAATAAGTGACCAAGTAGCAAATCACTAACAACTTCTGTGGCAATATGAGTTGCTGTAAAGAACAAAAATAGCACATCACACAATGTCTTACTTGGGAGGAAGCATGACCAGTGGATCATTTGGCCGCTGGAAACTGCCATCCACAAATATACCGTTTTTGCCATTACACTTCAGGTAGAAATCTGGATCCTCAAATACGATCTCCAGGTGAACACGTGAAATGTAATTTGAATGCCCCAAGTCTACGTCCACTTCACCCCGGGAGCTGTGTCTGCCAATCGTTACTCGTCTCCTTCGGACATAATACTCCAGATCTTTCCACTGCAGCTTTGCAAAGGCAGGCTTTTCATCCTGATACTGTATCTCCATTTTACGTTATAACAAACTTGCGTGGAGACATCCCCCAACACTGGCTCGACTCCGCGTCCCCTCCATTTGCGATCACCCCAACAAGCATTACTACCGGCGCAAGCTTGGGCGCAAGAGCGCAGCACATGACCACACATGCCGACAAATGGCGGTATGTTGGTGATGCAGACTAAATAACTGCCAACTTTTTCGATACACTGCAATAAGATTTGCCCACCAGTGGCCTACAAGAACGACGCTTTTCACAATGTGCTTCTAATTTAGTTTATTCTTTTAGGTCCAGCCGTAGAAAAAAGGATTTCAGACACAACACGATCATTTTAGGCTAGCCTAGAGGTCATTTGTAGCCAATTTAGTTCAAATTTCTACACAATTCAAATGAAAACAATGAAGGTCTATGTGACCAGGTACAATGTTTTTTATGTGATCAGAAACAGTGTGCTGTGCATCTGCAGATACTTAAGATCGTATAGATGTCTACATCAGGCCCTTCCCTTCGATGTCCCTTCGACGCTTGGTAATGCTTATCGGTGATGCTTATCAAACTGAAAACAGGCACGTTGGTACATAAGATTATGCGTCGTCCGCTTCATTCATACGACAGGGAAATGGCTACACCCGTCGCACTCGTTCATCTACATCCTCCACTACTGACGACACCGGTTAATGACCCTGGATGATACTATATGACCTTGCATATTCTCACCTTACCTTACCTTGCCTTATGGTGACTGGGAGTTATAAAAGACCACTAGGTCCGTCGGTCCCGGCCTCGTCAGGCTACCGGTCCGGTAACAGTCTCAAATTATGGGTAGATTTATTATGGGATGTCATACATGATGTCGGCTCAGTGTAAATCGCCCAGACTTGAATTGTTCAACTAAGGGTGACGACACGACCAGGTGTGGCAGAGCGTTCCACACATTGACGACCAGTGTGCTGAACGAAATACGACGGACGGGAGTCCTAGCCTGAGGTTTTCTCAGTTTCCATTGGTGTCCTATCGTCACCTCCGAATTGTGTCTTGTCAGCAACTCCACCTCCGACAGCGACATACCTCCGTGACACAGCTGGTATACTGTAGGCGTGTCTCCCCTGCGACGACGGTAGCACAGCGAGGGCAGCTGGAGGAGTCTGAGCCCCTCAGGGTATGGCCAGTACCTTGCTTCATAGACAAGACGGGTAACTCATCGCTGAACCTGTTCCAGCCGCTTCTGGTCCAGTTTGCCGAACGGGCCCCAGACGACGTTACCATACTCCAAGTACGGACGTACTGAGGTCTTGAAGAGCGAAGGCAACGTGTGAGCATCGATGTTCGCAAAAGCCCGCCTCACGACCGCCAGCATCTGGTTGGCCTTAAAGATCGCCTCCGCTGTCTGCACGTGGAACTTGAGCCTTTAATCCACGAAAATCCCGAAGTCCTTATCGGTGGATTCGACTGCGACTTCGGTGCCGTCTGCAGCCTCGGGTGGCAGTTCCAGATATGCATTATTTTGCACTTTGTTGCACTAATGGGGAGCAGTGACTTCTTTGGACACTTGGCCAGGGCGTTGAGGTTAACCTGTAGAGGTGTCTGTCATGGGCCGCGGGACGCGACAGTAGATCCTGATGTCATCCGCGAGCATTTTGACCACGCTTTGCACTTGTTCTGGTAAGTCGTTAACGAAGATTATGAATAGCGTTGGTCCCAGCACCGATCCTTGCGGGATACCGCCGATAACGTCGCTCCAGTCCGACTTCGAGCCTGGATCCGCACCTTTTGCATCCGGTTGGTAAGGAAAGCCCTGTCCAGCGCACCAAGTTGCCTATCACGCCGCAAGCATTGAGCTTGGGGAGCAGACGGTTATGAGGTACAGAATCAAAGGCTTTCTTGGAGTCCAGGCACGCCACGTCCGCCGGCTCTCCATCCTCCACCGCGGCAGTCCAATCTTTCAAGTCTTCGAACAGCTGGGTGACGTAGGACCGGTTTGAGAGAAACCCATTCTGGGTTGCTTAAAGATGTCCAGACTCCGAGAAGTGATTAATTGGGGCATCTTTGACAAAATATTCGAGTATCTTGGAGGAAACGGCAGTAAGACTTACTGCAGGGGCGGATCCAGGATTTCGTCGAGGGGGAGGGGGCACGAAACATCGAGGGGCGCCCCTAGAGTTTTGGGTCCTCTAGAAATCTGCTGGCATTCTTCCCATTTAATTTGTAGATAAAAAGTATAAAATATGTATATAAATATATATACATATATATATATATATATATATATATATATATATATATATATATATATATATATGTGTGTGTGTGTGTGTGTGTGTGGTGTGTGTGTGTGTGTGTGTGTGTGTGTGTGTGTGTGTGTGTGTGTGTGTGTGGTGTGTGTGTGTTGTGTGTGTGTTTGTGTCTGCATATTCACATATATATTTCATAAAACGGGAACCCACCTTACTGAGCACAGCCCTATAAAACTAGGCGTGCTACGTATGCACATACATGGAGCTCACTCATTTTCTACAGATCATGTGAAATCCCGTGATTTTGAAGTAACTGTTTCGGAAAAAAAAAACAGATGAAATAGACTCAAGCTGGCTGCTAAATACGATCAAATCCAAGGACGAACTTCATTGCTAGCTTATTCACGGGTAGCCGGCTGGGCGATGTAATCAGCTGATGGCTGAAGAATAAATGATAATTTTTCCTTTGTTAAAAAGTAGAGCACAAAATCCCAACATTCAAAATATGTTAAGAACGTCGTGCGCAAAAATAATAAGTCACAGAATAGAAAAGGAAAATGGCACATACGTCGTCGGCGGCACGTAAAGTTACGTTCGACAATGGCGCGCAAAAATTAATCGGCGAATATCCGACTGCTGCTCTATGGCTAAGGCACCAGCACCACGAGGGAAGAAACCTGAGCGATCATGGGTGCCGCAGGAGGCGAACAAACAGGCTCCTGTCGAGAAGTGTGGGGTCCTCAGAGCAAGCAAAAAGAGCCCAAGACCAACGTGGTTTGTCCCTAGACGACCCGTAGTGCGCTGGCAGGCTGACATATAAGGCCCCGGTCAGAGTACAGGACCTCTAGGCCAAGTGGAATTGCCCAAGACCACGAATAAATACCCCTGTGCCATCAAGTGCGCCCGGGCAGGCCCCGACAAGAGCGTAGGGTCCTACATTAAAATGCCCGATGCGCAGGACCCCAGACAATCCAAAGTGCCAGAGCAGGTTAAATGGGCCCTCGTCAAGAGCGTGGGGACCTCCATTCAAATAGTAAGCCCCAAGACCCAATGAAGGGGGCCCTGAATGATTGAGTGTGTTCGAGTAGGTTAACAGGTACGGCTCCTAACAAGAGCGTAGAGGTGCTTCCACTCAAATAGGAAGTACTCAAGACCCAATGTAAATGGCCCCCACCTCACTAACTATGGCCCCTCCCCTGGCTCAAAATCGGCCAATCAGCATCGAGTCGGACGGCTGTCAAATCAGCATCTATGCGCCTCAGGCCTGACAAATGGGCTGAGTAGGTCAGATGTCCGAACCGGGGTCGAAGAGCAACGGGTTAGCGCCAACGAATTGCGTGCGAGGACCGCCGAAGGGTCAGAGTTTTAATAGCATGAATTTATATTTACATCCTGCACACCCTGCTAGATGAATTTTGGAACGCTTGAGTCCAAGGGGGGGCATTGGCCCAGTGGCCATCCCATCTGGATCCACCCTTGACTCACTGGGCGTTAGCCCGCTGGGGACCGTCAGTTCCCTTTCTTGAGGATCGGGACTACCTCGCCAAGCTTCCACTCCTGGGGTAGCCTTTCATATGCCAAAGATTTTCGGAAAACCGTCCTAAGGGGTGCTGCCAGGACGTCTGCAGACTCACGAAGACGTCTTGGGTGGACATCGTCTGGCCCAGGGGCGCTCGAGGTCTTCAGAGCAGCCAGTTTCTTTGCCACTGCCTGGGTAGAGATATTCACGTTATCCAAAAACGGCACCGTAAAGTTGCGATCCATCACAGGCATGGCACTAGTCACTTCATCCGTGAGAACATTGGAAGAATTTACAGAGGGCATCGGCATTTCCTTCGTTGCTGCTAGTCAACACTCCATCATCGCCAAGACGGTCTTCCACCCTGCATCTTGCGCATAGTCTTGAGTGGGCGTGCCTCCAAAAGGCCTTGGGGGTTCCCTTGACGTCCGCTGCTAATTGCATCTCATACTCCTTCCCGCATGTTTCTGGTCGACTTCCGAAGGTTATGGCGACACCTCACAAACCTGACATGGTCCAGAACATCCCGTTCCCGCGTGTACGTACGCCATAGTCTTTTCCATAGTTTTTCCTCAAGTGACCTCTGGTAACTAGCTCATGTATTAGAATGATATCAAAAGATGTGTGTTGTGTGGTATCCGAATTTTGCGTTCAACTTACCTAATAAAACTGCCTATTTTGAGCTAAACATGTGTTTTGCAAAAGACGTCCATACTAGTAGATTATGCCCTTAATCAAGGTTACGGTCATATCAAAGTCATATGGGAGTTGTGCATCTGATATATTTCAAGGCCATATGGGAGTTGTACATCTGAGTTGACACTTTTCCTAAAGTGCAAACACCAAAATTGCGCAAAAATGTGTACAGCTATGCATTATTTACGAAAAATAGCATATATTAATGTGATTCCAAGTCACTTACACCACCTGTTTTTTTTTATCTGAAATCTGTGAACAGTTGGTACTATCATCTTCTCCTACTTGAGGAAATCTGGGCAATGGCTAATACCCCGCACAAATGTTATGCGTGGTAAATTCGTTTTAGAGGCTGATCTGTTTGACTTGACCAAGGTCGCTGATCTTGGTAGATGAATAATTTGAATTTACGCAAAGGATGCTAAATTGATAGATGAACAGGTACCGAAAATGTGTGTTCCTTCAAACATTTTTCTACCTGTGGTCCAAAATCCGTAGGGGGAAGCCAATCTCTTCCTCCCGGCCGAGCGCGTCTTAAATGTGTGCTTTTCAGGGAGTTGTGAATCGAACTCTACCAAGCCAATTTTGATGAATGCGGCGGCAAACGAAAGATTGCTTTGTTGTCTTGAGCCGTACTGAAACTCCCACAGCGTAACCGGGTCAAAGTTTCGTGCGCGGTGCGCCGTGAATTATGCGACTTTCGCCAGGTGCCTGGTGGTGTCAGCGCCTCGATCGGTAAAGTACCGGATCCATAACCGGCAGGTGGTGTATTCGAATCCGAGCTATCCTTAGGGGCTTAGGAACATCCGTGTCTGATGGCCTCGGTCGCCGGGTCATCCTTTGAAGGGTCCGAGTCGGATGGCCTCGGTCGCCGGGTCATCCTTTGAAGGGTCCGAGTCGGATGGCCTCGGTCGCCGGGTCATCCTTCGAAGTGGTCCGAGTCGGGTGGCCTCGGTCGCGGGGGTCATCCTTCGAGTGCTCCGTGTCTGATGGCCTCGGTCGCCGGGTCATCCTTTGAGGGCTCCGTGTCGATGGCCCTCGGTCGCCGGGTCATCCTTTGAGGGGTCCGTGTCGGATAGCCTCGGTCGCCGGTCATCCTTTGAGGTGCTCCGTGTCGGATGACCTCAGCCGTGGGCCATTCTTTGTGAGCTGAGTCTCGGTGTCAGGTGACATCGGCTACGGACTGTGAGACTGCCGAGGGAGTGGCGAGCTGCAAGCGAGCGGCGCGTGGCGATGATTACACCCATTCCCCACGCCCCTCCGAGGCTCCACGGGAACTACAGCGACGGCGGCTGTTGTGCGCTGCCTCGAACCATGTTCCAGGCTCTGTCGCTGGGGTAGGCGTATCAACCAGAGAGGAGCCGGCCTGCTGACCCGCTGTCCGCAGCTGACTCGCTGTCCTCAGCTGACCCGCTGTCCTCAGCTGACCCGCTGTCCGCAGCTGACCCGCTGTCCTCAGCTGACCCGCTGTCCTCAGCTGACCCGCTGTCCGCAGCTGACCCGCTGTCCGCAGCTGACCCGCTGTCCTCCCCTGCGGAAGCTGAACGCATGGGATGTCACGCGCCGCATGTCCGCGGCCGCGGGAGCTGGACGCCTCCGATTTCACGCCTCGCATCTGAGACGTCCAGCTGCCGCAGTCGAAGGCGGCGGCTGCTGCAGGCGGTAAGCCCCCCGACGTGCGTGGCCAGCTGCCAGGCGGAGCGCTGCGCCGTGGAGGGACTTGGCGCTGGAGTCGGCCCACCCTCCGCAGCTGGAAGGGCTGTGCCGGTCAGAGCTGGAGTCAACGCTGGGGCGCTGCCTGTTCGCGTCCGTCCATGCCTCCCGCCGACACCTGGACTTGCCCCAGCCACGCCGAGTGACTGGCGGCGCTCTGGAGACTGGGGCGACGCTGCTCTGCCCTCTGACTAGCCTGCACGTGCTGGTCACCGAGTGGTGAGCAGGTTCTGTACCACGCACCCACGGTAACTGTTAACATTTCATAGCCCCAGGCTATGTAATGTTTAAAAGAGCATTGAATTGGCGCAGTCCCTTTTCGTGGAATCACTGCTCTTTTTTGCATGCGTTGTTAAGTAGGTGGAATCTGAGCGTTGAATGCCTTGCTTAGTTTGTTATTCTGAACATGCGTGGAATGGCAGATCGTCAAAACAAGTGGAGTTTTGGTTGTGTGCATGGATGTGCGCGGAAAATGCGCAAACAACAGTATGTGCGGGAATGTTTGGTTTTGTGCGGCAAATGACTTACAACTGTCACTTACAATGTGTATATGTATCTGTGCACTGTTCCTTCCCACAGGTAACTGCTGCCGCTATTTAATCGTGGTGTGTAGCTGCCTTACTTTGTAGCCTTTTGCTTTATGCCTTGTAAGCGATGTCGGTGATCCTAAAAAGCCACGCTGCATGGATGGTGCAGTGCGATGTGTGGAGATCCGGCTGCTGGGTGTAGAGGAGCGGGGAGAGTGGTGGCACCGCTGAGGCAAAGCTGGGCGTGCGTGTGTGTGCTGTAGGCGACTTTGTTTCTAGTTTTCGTCGTGCGTTTCAAAGGTGATTTTCGTTTTAGTTGTGGTACGTTTTCCTTGATTAAGAGTCGCGTGATGAAGTCGGCAGTCGCCAGCGTAAGTCGCCAGCGTGGGTAAGTCGCCAGCGTGGGTAAGTCGCCAGCGCGAGTAAGTCGCCAGCGTGGGTAAGTCGCCAGCGTGGGTAAGTCGCCAGCGCGAGTAAGTCGCCAGCGTGGGTAAGTCGCCAGCTTGTGGGTAAGTCGCCAGCGTGATGAAGTCGAGATTGTCGTTCTCGCCCGCACCCTAGGTTGTCTTTTAACAGACGCTCTGTTCTTTGCTCCGAGTCTTCGGTTACCACGGCAGCGCCGCCGACACTCAGGAGAGTCAGGTCGGGATCTGTATTCGGGAGCACGCCCTCGTCACGATCACGCGCACACACGACCCCCGCGCGGCAGCCGCCAGCTGACCGCTCTCTCCGTGTCCCCCCTGCGCGCGCAAGATTGGACAAGGGCAGATCCACGGCAATGCTGGGAAGGGTCTGTGCGGGGACATCACACATTCTTTTTCGAAAAAACTTGGTTGATGGGTGGAACAAACGCACTGTGGATTCCACCGCCAGAACGGTAACTGCGAAGGAGTGCTCAACACAAGACCAAACCAACATGACTATTGTGTAATGAGGCTGTGTCGTGAGGAGACAACTCAAGGTCCAGCATTGACCCTTAGCGTTCTTGTGCCCAGTCAGCACTTATTATATGCTGTATGCCTGTCATATCTGCAGTTCGTGACACGATGTAAAGCTCGTTTAACGCATTTACAGGATCAACATTCTGGCGTAGTGTGCGCTGCAAGCCTCCATCTCTGCCAGCTGGAGAGCCATTCTAACTACGTACACACGATGGCCGATTGGTTGGCTGTTAGTAAGTGTCGTGAAGGTCATTAAGCATCACAAAGAATTTGACGATTAGCTGAGCCGTGTCAAACATACCCCTTCTATCCAGAGGGAGAAAGCAGCCGGCGGTGTATCGCAGCGGCTCGGCGACGCTCCGGTTGCCGGCCATGGCCGCCGCCTGGCGCAGACGCCGCGCAGCGGAGGCCGAGGCTGCTGAGGCCCGGTGACACCGGTCGAACAGGGCGGAGAGGCGCCAGAGGCAGCCGCCGACGGCGGCCAGGTCGGCGGCCATACTGTGCAGCGCTGCGCCGCCCACGCCGCGCGTCGTCAGCAGGTACGGCACGACGGCCAGGCCGGAGCAGTCGCCCAGCATCGAGAAGAAGAGCCAGTCGGAGGCGAACGCGTGCAGCCGGTCAGCAGCCCGCTGGCACGCGCCGAAGTGGCGCAGGTGCCGCGCGAGGGCGGCGGGCTCGCCGCGCGCGAGACAGTGGCGCAGCGACGACTCGATGGCGGCGAAGCGGCGCTGGTGCTCGGTCACGGCCACATAGAAAAGGAAGTAGGAAAAGTGTAGTGTCATTCGCAGGATCGCCATGAAGGAGAGGCTGACCAGTAGGTAGAGGACCTCGGCCGACGTGGAGTGGGGCATACGGCATGGTCGGCCGCTCGACAAACACAGCATGGCGTAGGTGACGCCCAGGACGTCCGCAGCGTACCAGACGAGGTAGACGACCAGGCGGCGCCACTGGCCGGGCGCGCGCGGCAGTGGGAACGCCTCGCTCAGTCGACGGTGGGCCAGCAGCATCTGCACCAGCTCGCGTCGCTTCGTGAACATGGTGAACACGCCGAACTGGCTGAGGCCGGTGCGCACCCGGATGAGCACCGTCAGCCAGCTGGAGACCGCGGCAGCGGCGCGCGCGCCCGCCTGCTGGCCGGCCAGCCGCGTCCGCAGCGCGAGCACGGCCAGCGCGACGAGCAGCGCGGCCAGGTTTGTCCAGAAGCCGCGGCCGCGCGGCCGGACGGCCGGCAGCCGCCCAGCGCCGGCCAGCTCCAGCGGTAGGGCGCCGATCGCGCGCAGCAGCCGCGCGGGCCGGCGCGATCTTGCGCCAGAGGTCCGGCTCGCGCGGCCGCGCGCTCAGCGCCCGCTGCTGCCGTCGCCGCCGCCGCTCGCGGACGCGACGCATCTCGGCCGCGGGAGCGACGCCGGGCTGGAGCGGGCGGCGACGTGCAGCGCTGACACCACGCTGGCGCCCGCTGCTGAGACGGCGGACGCTTGACTGCTGCTCTGGCTGTGAACCGTTGAGCGAGACGCGGCGTCTATTGGTGAGAGCGCCCAGGCATGATTTGAAAAGCTCGCTCTAGTATGATAGCGCTCTGACACTGAATATCACGTGCCAAACTGTAAGGCTTCGTACACGAATTACCGCTAGCACAGTGCTCATTCATGTCAATATTGGACACCCTCCAAAGGGTCCAGCCGCCACTTCAAAACAACGGACCCGCTTTGCACCCTAAGTCGCGTAAACGACGATCCAGCGGGACTTAAAATAACGGTGAGTTTCGAAGCAGACCAGGTTACCCCCAATTCGGAAGAAGCTCCACGAAACGCGGCGCAGAACAGTCTAAATCAACAGGTGAAGTTTGCAAGATCTCGCTGTTATAGCGCCGCCCCCGCAAACCGCACAACCGTTTGAGCTACTGGTAAAACGGAGGACGGATTACTGAGTCAGCCAAACCCAGTGGTCCTTCTTTTATCACCTTTGTCGTGTGCCTGACTCGTCGTTTGACACCGCGACGTCTCCTAGATCGTTCGAGCATTGAATATCGACTGTGGTTTTGCATCAGCGTGTGTCCCAGGATAATTGGCATGCCAGTTATTCGTTGGGTGTTGGTGTGACATGTAATTACCTGCCCGACGGCTGCTGGCGGGGCCTCTGAGGATAGTCATTGGCAGCGTGATCGGAAACTATCAGCTGACGTCTCGGACGATGACGGCCTGAGCGTTTTGTCGCCGCGTGTGATATGCCAGCTCGCGATAGTCGCGAGGAAACACTCGTAATACCATAATCGATATCGGCCGCCGTTGTCAGCGCCCCGCGAGTCACGCAGGAGGGTGCGCCACGTCCCAGCTGACGCCGTAGCCGCAAAAGTTCGCCCTGCTGGCTGGCTGGGGGACGCCCCACCTGAAGGAAGATCGCGCATTTTCCCGCCGAACCAATAACGGCATGACTGCCAGGATGCAGGGCTTGTTACAGTGCCGCCGCGTACCGAAGGGCGTATGTTTGGGGACGAGGGCTGGGGTCTGTTCGGCTGGCATGTGTGGTGACGACAGCGGGGCCTGTTCGGCTGGCATGTGTGTGGTGACGAGAGCTGGGGTCTGTTCGGCCGGCATGTGTCGGGGGACGACAGCGGGGCCTGTTCGGCTGGCATGTGTGTGGTGGACGACAGCGGGGCCTGTTCGGATGGTATGTGTGTGGTGACGAGAGCGGGGGCCTGTTCGGCTGGCATATGTGTGGTGACGACAGCGGGGCCTGTTCGGCTGGGTATGTGTGTGGTGACGAGATCGGCGGTCCTGTTCGGCTGGCATATGTGTGGTGACGACAGCGGGGCCTGTTCGGCTGGCACGTACCGATGAATGAGAGCGGATTGATGTTCCCTGTGTAGCTCGCGATGCACTACACTCGTATTGCACTGAACAGGGGCAACTTCTGCGTCCATCCTAAGCTTCGCCTACCACCGGACCACGTTTGCCCCGGGTCATATTACTCAGCTCACCCACTGTCGCACAACTAAAAGGGAGGAGGCTCTCTTGTGGCTCCAAGATTACGGACCAGTATAGATAAAACATGCCCAGCCAAGCGCACTGTATGTACTGCGGGCTATGGAAAAAAACGTCATGTGTAACTGAATCTTGACTTATTTTTTTGTAAAATCGCAGCACCGTTCACAGTGGGGTACTTTTGGAAATATATTTTCCTATCCATTACTGCTGCTATGTACATGCATATATATATATATATATATATATATATATATATATATAATATATATATATAGGCATAGAGATAGATCATGTGTGTGCATGTGCGTGTGCGTGTCCGTGTGCGTGCGTGCGTGCACGCGTGTGTCTGTGCGTTGCGCGTGTTCGTGTATACTAACTATGCGTCAGCTATATATCCAGTGAGATAGACCCAAAACTCTTACACTTCTCCGCCCCCCCCCCCTCCCCCCGCTCCCCCGAACACCACGAGACACGAGTCTAACCTGCGTTCTCCTTAAGCTAAGCGAGCGAGCACGCTGGATGGTCGACGGTCCTGAGACGTCACACACGTCTGGCAAAACGCTGCCAATGATTCCCTACGCCACTCGCGCAGCCACAACGGGGGGACGCCCGTCGCTCTCTTCGTGTCGCTATTGCTGCTTCGGCCTGTTCCAGTGCAGACATATCACGCGTCAACAACGAGCAACAACGTGCGAATGCATATCGTTATTCACCTGGTCTGGCCTTGCCCAGCGAACAGTCCACATAAAGACACCACTCCCACACACTTGACCATAGCCGGATCCGTTCGTGAATCTCTTAACCAATACACTAGCGCTAATTATGAATTCCGTAAACCTGCGTTTCGCATCGCTCTGTGATTGGTTGGGTTTTGACCTCAAACGACTGCACACGTAGGGCAATGGTCGCTCACGTTTTTACAACTGGCTGTAGCTATCATTTACCAAACTGACATTCCGACCCGTTCGCGCGTCATGAATAACCCACCGTAGCTAACATGCCCATCTCCTATCTTCGGCATAACATAGCCGTCTCCCATGCTACCTTAGAACCATTGCGTACATTACGCAGCGTGTATAAATGTTCGTAACAAGTTCCACTCACAAATACGTGTACAAACGCACACCAGTCCCAGAACATAATGGACACCACGCTCCAGAAGGCTGCACTTGAGAACCAGTCTGAGCAATCTGCTGTCACATGCGTGACAGCTCTAGCGACGTTAATGTCAGACGTCTCGCCGGACGACAGCAAGACAGCACCAGCCGCCCCCCAGCGGCGCGTCGCCGCACCGCAGGACCCACAGCTCGCGTGCGGCGGTGAGACTCTGAGCACTGGCACCAGCGGGGCAGCACCGGACGCGGGGCGGGTGGTCGGCGCGCGGCCGCTCCTGCCGCCGTGAACACAGCTGGTTGCCCCTCTCGGTTACCAGGCGCCGGGGCGGCCAGGCTCGCGTCCGCCGCCGGTCGGCGCGCGACACGCCCCGGAACCCGGCCGCTCCCCGACGTGACACCGCGGGCCATCGCGCGTTAGAACGCTGCCTTCCCCCTCCCCTCCCTCCCTCTCCCGACACTAGCGTCGCCTCACATCACGCTACACTCGGCGCCAGCGGCGGCGCCGAGGCCGGCCGGCAGGCGCGGGTTACCATCGCTGTCAAACGGATGCCCAGATCCGACTCGCCGACCAGCTCCTTCGGCGGCTGCCCGAGCGCCTGCATCTGCTGCATCAGCTGGAACACCGCGCTTCCTGGCGAGCGCGCTCGGCCTCGGCGCCGGTCGCCTCCTCCTCGAACACGGCGCACACGTCCAACATGAGCTGGTGCTGGCGCTGGTAGCGCTGCCGCTCGGGCTCGGCCAGCGCTGGGCCGTGCTCGGCCAGCCAGGCGGGGTAGCGGTCCGACACGTCCTTCAGCGACGGGTACAGCACGTCCTTGGAGAGGATGCTGCTCATAACCGTCTGCATAAGCGGCATGAAAGCGTCCAGCGAGGGCGCATCCGGCGCAGCGCCGCTGCCACCCGCCACCAAAAGTGCGCAGGAGTTCAGCCATGTCCGGCTCGCCGCCCATCTGCCAGAGGCGGACGCAGGGTCAGAGGAAGGAGGTCGAGCCAGACTCCCCTCCCCTCCATCCCCTCGAGGCAGACACGGCGTCAAGGCAAGGACATGCCACCCTCTTGCCGGAGGCGGACAAAGGGTCAGAGCAAGGACACGCCCCGCCCCCGCCCCCCCCCCCCCCCCCCCTCTGCCAGAGGCGGACATAGGGTCGAAGGGGAGGACCTGCCCCCTCTGTCCGAGGGGGACATAGGGTCTGCGAGGTATGTCCGGATCTCCCCCTCCCCACTATCTACCAGCAGCGGTTCGGAGACATCGGACGGTCCGAGGGGGGGGGGGGGCATCGAGGAGAGCGACTGGCACGTGTAGGAGTGGTCCAAACTCGGGTCTTGTGAGTGCGGCAAAAGAAAAAACAACTTTCTTGAGGTCCAAGAAACACCCAAACTGGGGACGCGGTCAGAACACTTTTGCGACTCAGTGACAGCTGCACCGGTACCCTGCCTTCCCGCCACGGTGCCGGTACTCCGAGCGAGGCGGGTACCTTCTCAGCATCGGAGGTCATGGTCTTGGACAGGTCGGCCAGCGTCTTGGCCAACGGGTCCTCGGCGCCCTCCACCTCCGTCTTAGCCATCTCCTCGGCCAGGTTGGCCATCATGGACGAGAAGGCGGCCTCGGCCTGGCCGCCCTCTGCCGGCGCGTCCTGTCAACAGGGCCAGCGCGGTACGTCATGCTCATGCTCGGCCAACGACCAAGTGGAAAAGTCCGAGTACGTGAAGTGAGCGCAAGTGTGCCCGCCAACGCTGACCACTTTATCTGATGATGTTACTGACTGAATAATGCAATGATGACTAAATGTAGTACGCCTGGAGATCGATCAGCGCCTCATCTACGGCCTGTTTTTACAGTTCACCAGCAAAATCACGTGGCAGACGTCTGGCCTCCCTGGACCGGTTCGCACCTTCAGCGCCTGCTTCATCGCCTCTTCGAAGGACTTGTAGGCGTCGCTGAAGTTGAGCTCCTCCGGCCCTGCCGAAGACGACGCCGCGCCCGACGCTGAAGCTGACGCCGAACCTGCAGCCGGAGCTGAAGCCGTAGCTGAAGTCGTAGCCGTAGCCGTAGCCGTAGCCGAAGCTGAAGCCGAAGCCGACGCCGGCAGTGGGCGGCCGAAGTCTGCCAGTGCGCTGTCCAGCAGTTTCACTAAGCTCCGGGTCGTCTGGGTCATCCACCAGCTCGGCTGGGGCGCGCGGTGCGTCGTCCGAGCTCATGGCGTCAGCAGCAGTTACCCCCGCCGGCAGGGTCGGCACACGGCAGGTAGAGCCGGCCTGCGCTCAGCTGGGCTCGCAAGGACACCTCCCTGAAAGGGTCAGCAGGGTCAGCACACGGCAGGTACAGGCGGCCTGCGCTCAGCTGGGCTCGCAAGGACACCTCCCTGAAAGGGCCCAGCAGGGTCGGCACACGGCGGGTAGAGCCGGCCTGCACTCAGCTGGGCTCGCAAGGACACCTCCCTGAAAGGGCCCAGCAGGGTCGGCACACGGCGGGTAGAGCCGGGCCTGCGCTCAGCTGGGCTCACAGAGACACCTCCCTGAAAGGGTTCCAGCAGGGTCGGCACACGGTGGGTAGAGCCGGCCTGCGCACAGCTGGGCTCGCAAGGACACCTCCCTGAAAGGGTCCAGCAGGGTCGGCACATGGCGGGTAGAGCCGCCCTGCGCTCAGCTGGGCTCACAAGGACACCTCCCTGAAAGGGTCCAGCAGGGTCGGCACACGGCGGGTAGAGCCGGCCTGCGTTCAGTTGGGCTCACAGGGACACCTCCCTGAAAGGGTCCAGCAGGGTCGGCACACGGCAGGTAGAGCCAGCCTGCGCTCAGCTGGGCTCACAAGAACACCTCCCTGAAAGGGTCCAGCAGGGTCGGCACACGGCAGGTACAGCCGGCCTGCGCTCAGCTGGGCTCACAAGAACACCTCCCTGAAAGCGATGAAGATGTGGCAATGTAAACCTCGCTGCTTTAATGAATGTGGGGAACACATTCTGGTTACCTCTTCTCAGACTGAATTTTGGCATTTGATACTATTCTGTGAAAACATAAAGGATAAAACGTAGCATTGTCTTAAAATAATGTTCCTTATTCAAGTCATCATAGCAGCAACATTGTTGAAAACGAGTACTCATTTGAAGATGACCAGGACCAGGACTGGTAGATTAGAGGTTTGCAATGGGACATCCATTGTCACTGGAATCAATAAACATAAACCCTGAGACACTGCATGGAAACAGGCTTCTTATAAGCCAGCCTTGCCTTGCAGTCTTAAACATGCACTGTTGTCAATGGCACAAATCGTGCTATTGACACATATCACTCACAAGACGTTTGATAGAAAAAAATCTGAAATCTCAATCAAACCAAAATAGAACTTTGTATACCCTGCATTAGTTGCTTCCATTTTACATGTATCAGGGAGAAGATACCTTACCAGTAACTTTGAGCCTGCTGTAACAACGGTAACAGCCGGACATGTTCCCACAAATGGCCATCCCAGCCATAACAGAGCAATGTTTTCATGGGCCCACGGTGGCCAACGACAAAGGCTGCTCTTCAAGGCATCCGGACCTATAATAGCATGTAGACCAATCAATGGTAAGGACAATTAGTACCAATGTGAAAGCTTCACCTTGAAAAGGCAAATGCTGTGCGTACACACCCTTAAAATTGGAGGGCGGGGGGGGGGGTTACGCAGCGGGCTTATACACTCTCCAAAATGAAGGAAGACTATGCACGGTGCCCACACAATGATACACCCTCAAAAACCTCCAGATTGAACAAGCAACTGAAGTAATAAAAAGCTTGAGTTGGGAGTGAAGAGAGTTGGTAATATTGCTATAAATATGAGACGATCATCAAAGTGTCTCCATGTGCCCGAAGCCAATTTTCTACATCTCTGCATTGTAGAAAGTTTAGAGAGGGCAGTGGTCAGGTGGTTAACGCAGCTGGTCCTCCGCCCCTGAGCCCGGGCTGTAATCCCGGCGGCGGTGGGATCCCTGAACGGTGGTACGGCCAACGCGGACGCCTTTATCCCGTGACGCTTGAACGGTGGCATCAGTGGTGGTGATGTCACACCTGTCTGAGAAGACAAAAGCTCAAGTTCTCGGTACTGGACAGTGGCGCAGTTTTCTATGTCCTAGAGGACCCCTCCCCCCCCCCCTTATTTGGGCTCCTCCAAGAAGAAAGTAGACCAAATTCGAGGAGAAACTTACTTGTTACCCTAGGCTTGGAGAAGGACTTTTATTTTTCGCTTTTCTGCCCCTCCCCGAGCTCAGTTTGCGAAACCATGCCTTGATACCGGACTATCGCGGAGAGAAAGTGTCTGACTCTAGGCCTGAAGTGTCATTCAGGTGACCACGGAGAAACGTCAAATGAGAGCGCCGAAAATCCGATATGGGGTCCCGGGGGGCTGGCTCGAGGTCACTGAGGGGGCGCGGGTCGGACCCTCAAACACCAGTCAGAGAGCCCGCTGCACCGATTGGGCTCCCCGAGACTATGAGGGCCTCTATGGCACTTAGACGCTACCAATTCTGAACAGTTGGCTCGGTGTCGGTCTGAGTCTGGGAGCCCATTTCCCAAGTAGGGACAAGGCCAGGAGCCGCGATTTACATTGGCCGGTGCGCCCCGAGTCAATGAGGAGCCCCTGTGTCGGCCAAGGGCCCACAGCGCCTAACAGCGGGTCCGGTGTTGACAAGGGGTCCCGAGTCGGTGAGGGAGGGTGTTCGAGGCTGCCCGACGAGGGGCCGCTGTGCCCTTCAACACTGACGATCAACGGCCCGATGGGAAGACTGAAGGGCCGTAAGGGTCAAAAGGGTGCAGGTTATCCCGGCCCATGTGGCTGTGGCCCCAAATGTCAGTCAAAATCCCCGTTTCACCGATTGTGAGACCATGGGACAATACGAGCCCCTATCTCGGCCAGAGACCACTACATCGAATAGTCGACTTAGTGTTGTTCTGATCCCTGGGGCTCCTATTTCCCCAGCGGGAACGAGGCCAAGGTCCGCGATTGGCATTGGTTGGCGGCCCTCCAGCAATGAGGGGCCCTTTGACGGTCAGGCCCCCAAAGTGCCCAACAGGGGGTCCTGTGATGGAGGGAGCCCCGATTAGGCCAGGGGTGACCCGGGGTCCTTGCAGGGCCCCTCACCCCGTTTCAGCCAAGGGCCCGTTAACCAAGACTGGGTCTCCGTGGCAGTTGTTGGACGACCTGCGGTTATCAGGGATCTTTTAGCACCAATGACGGCTCTTGCACCTATCTGGGACGAAATATCCAGACCAGAGGGCCTTCAGCACCGGAGGACCCTCAGCACCGGGGTCGACGACGATGTATGATGCATCTCTGTAAGAGCCTCCGGATCGACCAGCCGAATCCGCCTCCACGTAGCCAGAATGGCAGCCACTGGACATCGCGCACTGAGACGGAATGGTCTTTATGCAATTGATCGGAATGACAGTGGGCACCCTACTTTTCACCGATTGTGAATCACGGTTAAGCATTCCCAGATGGAATAGGGCAGCCTATGTTTATGCAAGTTGCTGGGCTCTATAAGATTTACGGTCAACATTCACGGATCCTCAACACCTCTTCAGTATGGGCTCCCTTGCAGCATTAGAAACTATGCCTTCGTCCGACATCAAAGCCCAAGTAGTGTTTGATTCCGTTCGAGTGAAGCAAGTGACATCATCATACCACGCCCATAGACCATAAAGCCCTCCACTAAAGAGTGGTCATCATCACGATTCTAACTCAGGTCTGCTACATGCGATACTAGCACGCTAACCATCCAGCCACCCTGGATGCCAAACCAACACACTAACCACCCCAAACTCCGGGTATTTTTCTTCCTCTTGCGCTCTCAGATACTGAAGAAATGTTGTGATCATGGTTCACTCAGCGTACCGTGTATGTTTTGCCGTCTAGCCCAACGTAAATGCGCCGCCTAAAACACGCATAAAATGGGACGCTTGGAGCAAGGGACAAATGCAGCTTGCAAACACCATCCATATTTTTTAAGTGAATCCTTCATTGCCTTTCACACAACAAACATTTTTAGCCACGTACCTGCTTATAGCGCGCTTGCAACGTCACTCAGCTCTTAACCAAAGCTGGAAACCGGTATGCGAAAACGAGTTCTTGAGCGAGCTTGCAAGCTGCCTGAGATATGGATGGAATGTAACATACGCGTCATATTTGACCTGTTTTCAGAACAGGTTCAGCTGATATTTTCAGGACTTCAATAAAATCATTTTAAATTAGTTATTTTCTTTTTTTTCCTCATTGGAAATTACTCGTCATCATAGGATATTTGTAATCCTTATATTCACGCAAAAATAATGCTTTTTATTGTCACTTAGAACAGAGGTAAATATAACTAAGCAAATTGATGGCTTGTTTCTTGATGCAATGGCAGTAGCTGCGCGTTAGTTTCATTTACTTACACCGACACGTGAAAGAATCGGCGTTGTTTAGTAAGAGTGCATTATCCGCGTCTTTGGTAAGTAATTGCAGTAATGCTCGTATTCAGTGTGAGGGCGAATATTGTCAGCATTGCTTAGAGCAAGTTATCAATGTCGTGTTGGTCGCACCATCGACCCTTGGCGCCACTAATGTCTTTGGGGTCCAAGGGTGGGATGCCCTGGGTGCGGACAGAGAGTTAGCTTGCTGCGAATTGACCACTGTGGGGTTCCATGCGTTTATTGTGTGAATGGACTGCGTGGGAGTTGTGCTTTTGGGGTCTGTACAGAAAAAGTACTCTGCACAGTCTGGTGGAGCGGCCAGATCATTTAAATAGCTGGCTTATGTATGCTGTGAACCCAAGTGCACTGAGTTTGATCCACAGTCATTGCCGATGTCATTGGATAGAGAACCAACGTTTCAAGAATTTGTGATGTAAACATAATTTCTGGCAAATAGCAATCTTGAAGCATTTTTTGCTTCCATTATACATAGGACTTATGCTGGGCTCTAAATATGGGGACACTGGGCACGAGGCCCAGGGTGGGAGTATTGCTTGGCCTGAGTGAGCAGAGGGCTTGCTGGCCACTGGCCATTGGGGTCAACCCAAGCCAGGAGCACCTGTGCCAGCAGGATTGTGCTGTTTGGTGTGTAAAATACTCTTTATCGCTATCTGGCCAGAGCATGAATGCTAAAGTATCTGTTGAACTAAATGGAACAATAGGGATGGTGGGTTCAGGGAGCGTGCAACAAGCTGTGCTTTGCAGGCGCTGAACCCAAAACCATCCATTCCAACCATTCAGAATAGACTTATCTACAGATAGATATTTTCCATTTTAAAAAGTTAGGTGAAAATTCGGCACACTGGCCTGGCCTGAGTTTGGTGTCTGTGATTGGTTTGGCCCTAACTTGCAAAAAAATGAATCCACAGTGCCCAACATTTGTCTGATTGAATTGTGGCCAATCAGCAACAATAAACTTGCTGTGACATTTGACAAAGTGGTTTGCAGCCAACTTGCAAAAGTTTATCAGTCTTAGCATAACATCTGTATGACATTGGTGAGCTGAGCCTTGACTTATGTGTGTCAAGCTCATACCAGGCTAGATGTCCCTGAATTTTCAAATTATTGTGTGGGACAAGTGGTCTCAGTCTTTTTGAGCGATATTACCTATGTGACATTACTTTTCCCTGTAACCTTGGCTCTGTGCTCTGAAATTGGTGGCTGTGTGCAGAATTTGGGGTGTGCCAATTTAAAGCAGACATATGCCAAAATATGTCCCGCTATGCACATATATTCAGTGTAACAGGGCTTTTTTGCTGTCTGGTTTGGGCATGTTCACTGTGATGAGGTGCTCATGGTTTGAAGTGATTTTTTTATGTAGATGTGGTTGCACAATTTGGCTAATACAGTAGGAATGAATTTGGCTACCCAGGTTATGCATGTGTGCCATGTGGCATGTACTTAGCAATAGGTTGGTTTCTGTGCTGGCAGTGTACATAGTGCAGTGGACATAGTGGGGGTTTTACCACCATTGAGCTGATTCTGCAGTTTAACTGCATGTCTGGTGCTCTGCAAAAAATGTCCCTTTTCATATTTTCCTCCTTTTGTGTTAAGTATCTTACAGCTTTTTGTTAGGGGCATGCTCTACAACTTCCTCATTCCAAATTCCCACAAACCACACATGCACTAAGTTCATACATAAGTTTATCATACATATGCCTTCCAGTTGAGGGCATTGCTCCAATATTCTGCCACTCAGGTGGCAGGGATGTCAATATTTCTTTCATAATGGAACACCCTGGCTTCGGGCTCAATGCCAGTGCCCCCCCCCCTTCCTCAAAATTGGCCAATCAACATCAAACTTGGTGGCATTTAAACTGGTATGTATGTGCCTCAGGCTTGACAAATGTGCTGATTAGGTCAGATGTCTGGGAGTGAGGTCAAAGAGCGACAGATCAGCGCTGATAAATTGCCCACAGTGACCACTGGAGAGCCAGGATCTGGTAGCATTAGCGCCGACGAATTGCCGCAGTGACCACTGGAGAGCCAGGATCTGGTAGCATTAGCGCCGACGAATTGCCCGCAGTGACCACTGGAGAGCCAGGATCTGGTAGGATTAGCGCCGAAGAATTGCCCGCAGTGACCACTGGAGAGCCAGGATCTGGTAGCATTAGCGCCGACGAATTGCCCACAGTGACCACTGGAGAGCCAGGATCTGGTAGCATTAATCTATATTTGCACCCTGCACACCCTACTGGATGAATTTTGTGATGCGGATTAAGGGTTGACATGCAATTCAGACTGGCCAGTTGCCATGTTGGTGTATGTGTGTGTGTCCTCTTGAACTTGTTTTTAGCGCCCTGTTACCTTATTAAAATTGAAGCCTGGCATCCCCCATTTCCCAATGAAGAGATTATATCAGTACAAAGATATTGTTTGAGGCTGGATGTTCACAGCCCTGTTAAATGCTGCAACTTGTCCTGGCATCAGAATTCTGTATACCTGATTTCATATGTCAGATGTTTTGAAGACAGTGACAGCAGCCATGGTCCTTGGCAAGTGACAATGGAAACAAGGCACCAGGGATCCTGTTGAGGCTTTTGCCATTATTATGGGTAACTCAGCTCTCTGTCTGTCCCCATCAAACGAAAGATGAAGAATGTGTGATGCCCCAGCCAAAGATGATGATGAAATAATTAGTTCTTTTGTTTTTAGGAGGCGGATACATCATCACCATGGAAAGAGCTCTTGCGGTCCTCACCAGGATCGAAGATGACGTTAAGAAGCTGAAGACAACAGATGTCAAAAAGGAGGAAGACCTTGAATATGATTTGGGACTTGTGATGGCATCAGACCCCAACCCCCTGGACCACGGTGCCATCCGGTAAGCCGATACCATCTGTAGGAATGTTATGCAGTGTCCAGGCTTCATTGCCATAATCTAGGTCCCCGTATGAGCCATCTACACTATTTCAGTATTCGGCTGTTTAGGTGACAGGAATGTCAGTATTTTGTCATGCTATTACATCCCTGGGCTGGGGTTCGCTGCTTGTTCTTCCTCTCCTTGCTCAAAATCGGCCAATCAGCACCAAACCGAGCAGCAGTCAGCCCAGCATCAAAGTGCCTCAAGCTTGACAACTAGACGGGGCAGGTCAAATGTCTGGGTGCGGCGTCAAAAAGTAACGGGTTAGCCCCAACAGATGGCAGGTGGAGACCGCTGGAGAGCCAGGATTTTCGTAGCATTGATTTATATTGACATCCTGCACATCGTACTGGATGAATTATGGACCGCCACTCATCTACCATAATTAGAATATCCCCAAGGTGTGCTGGTTCGAAGTTTCACGAGCGTTGATACACCCAAAACCAATGCTATTATCACATGCAGGCATTGTGTAAGATGATCTTTGGAGGGCTAATTTTTCTGGGATCTTTGTGGGCTAATTTAGCCCACGCATTAATTGTGAACGATCATCTTGCGGGGCAGTCGTGATAGCTGTTGGGGCTGGCGCGGAGCGCCGTCCGCGCCCGTGCCGACGTCCGCTTTACGCCGCCGACAGGGTCGACCGCGAGCTGTACCTGCACCAGCTGGCGCGGGATAACTGCCAGCTGCTCATCAACAAGCTGTTCGAGCTGCCCAAGGAGACCAAGGACGACGTCACTGCCGTGGTGTTGCCGCCCGCTCAGATGAGGTATTGCGGAGTGTACTGCTGTCATGTCACGTGACTTACTGCCCGGTGTACTGCCGCCCAGCCGAGCTTCTGTGCAGGTTAACACAGTGCTATTCATTTGTGCGGAGTGTAAGCGTGATCTACCGACTTCGAAGTTCGGCTTCATTACGGTGATTTTGGTTGTTCGGGCTTAGGCAGATGGAGACTGACTTGCTTTAATGTTTTCATTTATTACCGAAAATCGTTTTGCGCTCAGGCAAGCTGTACGTCTGTCTTTCGCGCAGAAAAATGTGCTGGTTTGCGCCACATTTTCAATTGTTGGTTTGTTTTGGCGGTCAGTGGAATTAAAAGCTACTCGCATTATGGGTGCCTGTGGACAAGTGAATATCGATCTGTGTGGAAGAACAGGAAAAGGTTGTGGGATAGCACATGCCATGGCTGGCATGACCTTCCATTTTTTTTTTGCGTGTGGTTCGGTGTTATCGCGTTGGCTGTCATTGACTATGACACTTCCGTTTTGTAAGCTTGTCACGTCCGACACCGCGGGTGGGTTAGATAGACTGCCGACATGGATACGCCTGCTTTTTTAGTCAGAAGGCTGCGGAAGATTGGCTGTCAGGGTCTCGAGGATCATTTGAGGCAGCACAAAAATTGGCATTGTGCCCCGAGCCCCTCCTGAATCAAATCCGTGCTGAATACTTTCTTTAGGAATACGTGTGCCGTGTTCGCGGACGTTTGTACTTTCGGCAAAAGCGTCAGACCACTGAGGGCTGCTTGTTGGCAGGATACCGCGAGAGAAGCCGGTGCCGAAGCCTAAGCCGCTGAGCAAGTGGGAAGAGTACGCGAAAGCCAAGGGCATCACGCGCAACAAGAAGAGCAAGAAAGTGTGGGATGTTGAGCTGAAGGTGAGGAAACATTGCACCGCTTCACAGTTGGATGGTTCCGGTTTCCATTTGGCGCGATACGTTTGACCCCGTGTGTTCATTAACTTTTGAAACTTATGCTGCTTAAAATTTTAGCCATGCATGGCAATGCTGGCACGCGCGCCAACCCATGTTCTGACCGGGATGAGGTCCGCCATCCCTGGCTGCTCATCACAAATCTGCTGCTTAACCTCACTGGCATCTCGTGCTGGCCTTGTACTGTACTTCGTCGGTTTGTTGGGACGAGTTCCTGGATGAGTCAGGGCTATCACCGTCCCTGCACAGCTTCATTTTCATCGTGTCACCGCGTGCTATTGTCCTCATTGTGTCGGGTCCGCCGCCCTCATCGGTCCCTACTCGGCCCATACTCGGCCCTACTCGGCCCATACTCGGTCTCCCTACTCCCCATACTCGGTCCCTACTCGGCCCATACTCGGTCCCTACTCGGCCCATACTCGGTCCCTACTCGGCCCATACTCGGTCCCTACTCGGCTACCATACTCGGTCCCTACTCGGCCCATACTCGGTCCCTACTCGGCCCATACTCGTCCCACTCGGCCCATACTCGGTCCCTACTCGGCCCATACTCGGTCCCTACTCGGCCCATACTCGGTCCACACTCGGTCTACACTTGGTCTGCACTCGTTCTACACTCGGTCTACACTCGGTCTACACTCGGTCTGCACTCGGTCCCCACTCGGTCCATACTGCGTGCACATCCGTCTACACTCGGTTTACACTCGGTCCACACTTGGTCCCCACTCGGTTCCCGATCGGTGCCCACTCCACTGGGCTGAGCTGCATCGATTCCTCCTCAGCGCTGGGTGCCGCGCTTCGGCGCCAAGAAGGCACAGGCGGAGCGCGAGAAGAACTGGGTGATGGAGGTGCCGGTCAACACAGACCCCAACACGGACATGTTCGCTCAGGTAAGCCGGCCGCCCGTGCGGCGCCTCTCAGCCCTCGACGCCGACGCCGGCTGGGGGGGGGGGGGGGACGGCAGCGGCAGGAGAGCGAGTGTGGAGCGGGGTTTCATCGAGCGCACGGCGGAAGCGGCGCCAGCCGAACGAAGCGATGCTCTAGGAAGATGGTGCGGGGGTGCGCGACACCGTGTTCGCGTGTTTGCGACGGGAGGGAATCCGTGTTATGGGACGTGAAAGATTTCAGAGACCGTTTTTGAAGCGCATTTGTTACGTATGTGCGCGTATACCTAACTCGCTTACGTCATCGCCGCGGTGCTAATAGCGCTTGAGTTGTGGCGATCATGATCACGCATCTGCATCTTCAATCAGATACACTGGAGGCTGCCGATCGGTGTCAGGGAGGGAGGGAAGACTGGGAGTTTTCTCAATCGTGTCCTTACACCGCAACCGCGTGTCTGTAGGCGGCCGAGAAGAAACGCGAGCGCGTTGCCAAGAACGAGCTGCAGCGGCTGCGCAACATCAAGCGCAACATGAAGGTGCCAACGGTCGGGTCACGCCCAAGGACGTCTCGAAGAGCAGCACGTCAGAGGTAGGGCGGCCGACCTGAGCACATCTTAATGACACCATGCCCGGTTCGTTAACGTCTAGGCTATTGGTAATTGAGCTGGGTGATGTGCCATGCAATGTGTCTTCATCGTCGGACGCACCGTTGTGCTCAAATGCGCTATGTTGCCACCACATTTCGTAAAAATGTGCTCGATGTGCTGTTGATGGAGGAGTGGCCGGGCGCCCCTGCCTCCTCCCCACTCGTTGCCAATGAACTTTCACTGCACCCCTTCACGCCGCCCTTGTCATAACGTCACTCCGCACACTTCTGACGTCGCTCTCTGTGCCCCTGACGTCACTTTGCCTACCTCTGACGTCACTCTGCCTACCTCTGACGTCACTCTGCCTACCTCTGACGTCACTCTGCATACCTCTGACGTCACTCTGCCTACCTCTGACGTCACTCTGCCTACCTCTGACGTCACTCTGCCTACCTCTGACATCACTGTCTACCTCTGATGCCATTCTGCCCACCTCTGACGTCATTCTGCCTACCTTTGACGTTACCCTGCCTACCTCTGACATCACTATCTACCCACCTCTGGTCATTCTTCCTACCTTTGACCCTCACCCCCGCCTACCCCTGACGTCACTGTGCCTACTTCTGACGTCACTGTACCTACCTCTGACGTCCTCTGCTTACCTGTGACGTAATTATGGGTACCTCTGACGTCACTTTGTCTACCTCTGACTTAATTCTGCCTACCTCAGCAGTCACTCTGCCTGCCCCTGACGTAATTCTGCCTACTTCTGACGTCACGCTGTCTATCTGACGTCACTGCTTACCTCGGAACGTTACTCTGGCCTGCCTCTGACGTTACGGGCGGCCGGCAGCTGACGGAGGCGGCGGCGCTGGCGCGGGCGCAGCACGGCCTCGCTGGGTCAGTTCAGCCGCAAGCTGCCGCGCGACGCGCCGACCAAGGAGCGCGGCCGACGCCGCCAGTTCGGCCCGTCCGTGGGCGACACGCGCGGTGAAGTGCAGGGCCAGCTGGAGCTGCTGCAGACGCTGGGCCGGCGGCCGGCCGGCGGCGCCGTCGACGCCGAGAAGGCGGCCAACCGTGTCATCCATCAGGAGCAGCGCGAGTGAGTGTCGTGTGCTCGCAGCCGCAGCAGAGTTAGAGTTAGGGTTACAGTTAGGCAGCAGACCGGGCTTCGGTGTTCCGCCGAGATCGTTGCCTGTGCTGGGAGTTGGGATGTCAGACCATGCAGAGTCTGAGGTAGGCTGTTGCACTGGAGACAGCTGCAGGAGGCAGTTGTATTAGTTGGTGGTTCCCAGTTGTGTAAGGAATCTCAGAATGTGTTACAAAAACGAGGGACTGTTCACGAATTTGTGCATCTTTGTCGTGCTGTGACCAGCTGTACCTTGCCGTCAAATAATCCTTGTTCCCTTAGGCTATTTGGTTGCAACATTTGGCATATATATTTTTATCGCGTGGCTGATGTGGTATGAAGATAAGATTGCGAAGCCCCAACTGCGTCACCGTGGGTGATTGTTCCCCTCCCTCCCGCAGACGGGCGGCCGGGAAAGCCGACGCCAAGCCAAAGAAGGGCAAGAAGAGATGGATTCCCAACACAAAGAAAGGAGAAAAGCAGAAAAAGGCGATCGCCAAGAAAGCCGGAAAGGGCAAAGCTGGGAAAGGAAAGAAGGGGAAAGGACGATAAGGTGTTGGTGTGCGGGGTATTTTCGGAGATCATGGTGTTCGTGGAAAGTGTTGTTGCAGTATGTGCTATTTCCCCGCCCCCGACCCCACCTCCCTGAGCACAGGGCGAGCGCGTCGGCTGACGTGGCGTGGATGTTGACTGCGCTCCGCCGACCCGGGCTTATTCCACCGACCCGGCTGTGCTCCGAAGATCTGGCCGTGCTCCGAGGACCTAGCTGTGCCCCGAGGACCCGACCGTGCTTTGCGGACCCGGCTGTGCTCAGTGGATCTGGCATGCGGCGCGGTCGGCTTTATCGCCCATCCCTGACAATATCCTCAGGCCCCGGAAGGCGCGCGTGGTCGGAAGGGGGGCCACCAGCTGGAGGTGAGGATGGCCCGGCTGCTGCTCGAGTTCAGGTTGGAGGAGAGCCATCAGCTGGGGAGGAGGGTCCGGCTGCCCGAGGTTAGGTCAGAGAGGGACCATCAGCTGGGGAGGAGGGCCCGGCTGCCCGAGGTTAGGTCGGAGGGCAGCCATCATCTGATGAGAAGGGCCTGGCTGCCCGAGTTGAGGTGAGCTGCGGCTGAAATACCTGGACTGGTGACGCTGCCAACGTTTGCCCCGCATGTTTTTGGCAGAGATGTAGATGGCGCCACATGTTGATCATGATCAGCTGGCCCTGCGCTGTTGTCCGGTTCGGCTTGTGAATACATCCATGAGTCTTAGCCATGTGTCGTGATGGAGGGTACGGGCGCGAGAATAGGGGACTGAAGCGACATGGTGCTGGACGGAATGCGTTTCAGGGCTTACTTTGGCAGGTGTGCGTTCGTGGACGCACTTTTTAGTCGCGCTCTTCGCGGACCCAGGACGTATGCCAAGCAGAGTGGGGCCTGGGGACCGATTTCCCAACTCAATTTAACATTGACACTGGGCGCTGGTTGCAAAGAGGACGAATGACCATGTTTTCCCCCTATTTTGGGGGATTTTCAACCGTTACTGCTAACGAGATCCTCCATCGGCTCCCACTTCCCTTGGAGAAATTTCGCCAATCGACCTTGGCGGCCTCGTGCGTTTGTTAACAATCAAAGAAGTGCCGTTCGAAGAAAGCATGTCTATGAGCGTGCATCTCAATCTAAACCATTCGGGTACATGCGCGGGTGACTGACCTAGTTTAAGAAAACCATTTCGTCGTCTTCAATCTGACTAGGTCGCCATTTTGGCTTGTGTGCGTATGTCCTTTTTTCGTCAAAGCTCGAGCCGGGGGTGCTCTCTTGGCTTCGATCCCCCGCTCATTCGATACATTCGGCCGGCCGACTGGCGAATACAGCACGCTCTGGCCCCGGCTTGGCTGGTGTGGGGATCGCTCTGACAGCTGTCATACCTTCCCGTAGTCCTCGTAAGGGAGCCCTGCCGACTGGCGAATACAGCACGTACTGCCCCGGCTTGGCTGGTGTGGGGTTTGCTCTGGCACCTGGCATACCCTCCCGTAGTCCTCGTAAGGGAGCCCTGCCGACTGGCGAATACAGCACGCACTGGCCCCGGCTTGGCTGGTTTGGGGATCGCTCTGACAGCTGTCATACCTTCCCGTAGTCCTCGTAAGGGAGCCCTGCCGACTGGCGAATACAGCACGCACTGGCCCCGGCTTGGCTGGTTTGGGGATCGCTCTGACAGCTGTCATACCTTCCCGTAGTCCTCGTAAGGGAGCCCTGCCAACTGGCGAATACAGCACGTACTGGCCACGGCTTGGCTGGTTTGGGGATCGCTCTGATAGCTGCCATGCCTTCCCGTAGTCCTCGTAAGGGAGCCCTGCCAACTGGCGAATACAGCACGTACTGCCCCGGCTTGGCTGGTGTGGGGTTTGCTCTGGCACCTGGCATACCCTCCCGTAGTCCTCGTAAGGGAGCCCTGCCGACTGGCGAATACAGCACGTACTGCCCCGGCTTGGCTGGTTTGGGGATCGCTCTGATAGCTGCCATGCCTCCCGTAGTCCTCGTAAGGGAGCCCTGCCAACTGGCGAATACAGCACGTACTGGCCACGGCTTGGCTGGTTTGGGGATCGCTCTGATAGCTGCCATGCCTTCCCGTAGTCCTCGTAAGGGAGCCCTGCCAACTGGCGAATACAGCACGTACTGGCCCCGGCTTGGCTGGTTTGGGGATCGCTCTGATAGCTGCCATGCCTTCCCGTAGTCCTCGTAAGGGAGCCCTGCCAACTGGCGAATACAGCACGTACTGCCCCGGCTTGGCTGGTGTGGGGTTTGCTCTGGCACCTGGCATACCCTCCCGTAGTCCTCGTAAGGGAGCCCTGCCACTGGCGAATACAGCACGTACTGCCCCGGCTTGGCTGGTGTGGGGTTTGCTCTGGCACTGGCATACCCTCCCGTAGTCCTCGTAAGGGAGCCCTGCCGACTGGCGAATACAGCACGTACTGCCCCGGCTTGGCTGGTGTGGGGTTTGCTCTGGCACCTGGCATACCCTCCCGTAGTCCTCGTAAGGAGAGAGGGAGCTGTCCTTTGCCTACAAAAATATATGTACAGATCAGACCTAAATCACAAAAATAATACACAGAGAGCGGCGTCGGTTCTTCCCCAATCGGCATTCAAACGATGTTGCTATTTGTGAACAGCGCATATTTGTAGTTCAGCCCTGCTGATTTCACCCGTATTTGTAGTTCAGCCCTGCTGATTTCACCCGTATTTGTAGTTCAGCCCTGCTGATTTCACCCGTATTTGTAGTTCAACCCTGCTGATTTCACCCGTGATTTCGAACTACTGAGACCCCAGTCATCACGGCTGTATCTTCACTGGTTTGGTCCGGTTTGGACCGGTTTGGTCGTGCGACAGGACGGAGACACGAAGCAGCACATTACGGAGGTAGCCCGGTCTCTCTAGCGATGCCCACATCCAGACACTGTGTGTGTGATGACGGTAGATACAAAACGCGTGTCGAGATATCTGTGCGTTCATTATGACGTCACAGCGGACAGTCTTCTACGTTCCTGAGCTGAACTATTGGGATGTCAAACACAGCGTAACAATCCCATCGTATTACATTTGATCGCACTGCTCTGATTTGTACACTTATCGATATGGCGAAGCTATGCCTCAATCGTCTCACGTCATATGGCACTCCAGCAAATCGCGCCCAGATAATAAACGGCATGTGAACGGAACGGAAACGGGCTGAACGGAGCAACACGATGCCGTTTCGCTTTGAGGCTGGGTTTGGTGTCATAGTTGTACTTTAGTATCCAAATACGAAGGCAAGCGGTCTGTGGTATTCACAAAGATGCACGTTAGCGTGTTCATTCGGTCTGAATCAGATATATCACGACGTGTTTTCGAGATCATACACGTACATGAAGCATACACCAGCGTGCGTGACATGGTTTGCTTACAGACGACGAACAGAAAGTGAAAATTGTTTATCTTTATATAATCAGCCAGCTTTTTCCGCCATGCGTGAAGGAAATGAAAGTGCCTACATCCCATGATTCCAAAAACAATCAAGTTCGGGGGGGGGGGGGCAGCAAAGCATGACGTTTCCAACAAGCCGCCACACCTAAACATCATATTGCACATAATTGTATGTGTACACGGACCTCCTGTTTCGCGTTACATCTACCGCCGCAGGTATGCCCGCTCACAACTGGCGTGTGATCAGCACAGCCCTGGCCTCCATTCACCTCCCTTCACAAGCTAACCTCACCCTCAGGCCTATCATCACGTCTCACACGTGGCCACGTGACGCCCGGCACTAGGCCAACTGCAGCACAAGGTGTTCTGACAGGTGATGAAGAGATCGGCTGTGTTCGCTCAGCAGATATGTGGATGTCACCATGCTGCTGCAGGCAGCGTTCCCGCCATGTTTGGCGCGCACTCGCAGCAGGCTGCTGCTGGTATTACCAGCGAGCTTTGACATGAGCCGACAGAAGCCGCTGAGGGGGAGCCGCTGGTGGGACTCTCCCTCTCGCCTCAGCCGACAGACACCGCTGAAGCGGTGCCGTGAAAAGATGAAAGGACGTCGCTGGGAACCTCTCACACGAGCGGCACCTGACGTTAGAGGTGGGCGCCGCCGCGCACCCTCTGCCACCCTCTCATATCAGCAGACAGACGCCGCTGAAGATGTGCCACCCTTTGCCACCCTCTCACATCAGCAGACAGACGCCGCTGAAGATGTGCCACCCTCTGCCACGCTCTCATATCAGCAGACAGACGCCGCTGAAGGGGTGCCAACTTCTGCCACCCTCCACATCAGCAGACAGACGTCGCTGAAGAGGTGCCGCCCTCTGCCACCCTCTCATATCAGCAGACAGACGCCGCTGAAGGGGTGCCACCTTCTGCCACCCTCTCACATCAGCAGACAGACGCCGCTGAAGCATATCAGCAGACAGACGTCGCTGAAGGGGTGCAACCCTCTGCCACCCTCTCATATCAGCAGACAGACGCCGCTGAAGGGGTGCCACCCTCTGCCACCCTCTGATATCAGCAGACTGACGCCGCTGAAGGGGTGCCACCTTTGTTACTCTCTCACATCAGCAGACAGACGTCCCTGAAGGGGCCACC
>NW_023596251.1:778384-825220 GCF_011947565.3 Pollicipes pollicipes | reverse complement strand
AGGGTGACGACACGACCAGGTGTGGCAGAGCGTTCCACACATTGACGACCAGTGTGCTGACGAATACGACGACGAGAGTCCAGCCTGAGGTTTTCTCAGTTTCCATTGTGTCCCTATCGTCACCATCCGAATTGTGTCTTGTCAGCAACTCCCATCCGACAGCGACATACTCCGTGACCCAGCTGGTACACTGTAGACGTGTCTCCCCTGCGACGACGGTAGCACAGCGAGGGCAGCTGGAGGATCTGAGCCCCTCAGGTATGGCCAGTGCGTTACTTCATAGACAGACAGGTAACTCGCGCTGAACCTGCTCCAGCCGCTTCTGGTCCAGTTTGCCGAACGGGCCCCAGACACGTTACCATACTCCAAGTATGGACGTACTGAGGTCTTGAACAGCGAAGGCAACGTGTGAAATCGATGTTCGCAAAAGACCGCTTCGCGACGTCGGCATCTGGTTGGCTTAAAGATCGCCTCCGCTGTCTGCACGTGGAACTGAGCCTTTAAATTCCACGAAAATCCCGAGGTCCCTATCGTGGCTTCGCTGCGACTTCGGTGCCGCTCTAAGAAGAGGCCAGCCTCGGGTTGCAGTTCCAGATATGCATTAATTTTGTACTTTGTTGCACTAATGGGGACATCGACTTCTTTTGGCCACTTGGCCAGGGCGTTGAGGTCAACCTGTAGAGGTGTCATCCATGGCCGCGGACGCGACAGTAGATCCTGGTTCATGCGCGAGCATTTTGACCACGCTTTGCACTTATTCTGGTACGTCGTTCACGAAGATTATGAATAGCGTTGGTCCCAGCACGATCCTTGCGGGATACCGCTGATAACGTCGTCCATCCGACTTCGAACCTGGACCCGCACCTTTTGCATCCGTTGGTAAGAAGCCTGTCCAGCGCACCAAGTTGCCTATCACGCCGCAAGCATTGAGCTTGGGAGCAGACGGTTATGAGGTACAGAATCAAAGGCTTTCTTGAAGTCCAGGTACGCCACGTCCGCCGGCTCTCCATCCTCCACCGCACAGTCCAATCTTTCACGACTTCAAGAGCTGGGTGGCGTAGGACCGGTTTGAGAGAAACCCATTCTGGGTTGCTTAAAGAAGTCCAGACTCCGAGAAGTGATTAATTAGGTCATCTTTGACAAAAGATTCGAGTAGCTTGGAGGAAACCGCAATAAGACTTACTGCAGGGCGGATCCAGGATTTCGTCGAGAGGGAGGGGGCACGAAACATCGAGGGGGGTCCCTAGAGTTTGGGCCCTCTAGAAATCTGCTGGCATTCTTCCCATTCAATTTGTAGATAAAAATTAAAATATATGTATATGTGATATAATATTTATATGTATATATCATATATATATATATATATATATATATATATATATATATTTTCATAGAACGGGAACCCATCTTACTGACCACAGCCCTATAAAACTAGGCGTGCTACGTATGCACATACATGGAGCTCACTCATTTTCTACAGATCATGTGAAATCCCGTGATTTTGAAGTAACTGTTTCGGAAAAACAGATGAAATAAACTCAAGTGGCTGCTAAACGATCAAATCCAAGGACGAACTTCATTTCTAGCTTATTCACGGGTAGCCGGCTGGGCGATGTAATCAGCTGATGGCTGAAGAATAAATGATAATTTTCCTTTGTTAAAAAGTAGAGCACAAATCACAACATTCAAAATATGTTAAGAACGTGTGCGCAAAAAGAAGTCACAGAATAGAAAAGGAAAATGCATATATACGTCGTCGGCGGCACGTAAAGTTACGTTCGACAATGGCGCGCAAAAATTAATCGGCGAATATCCGACTGCTGCTCTATGGCTAAGGCACCAGCACCACGAGGGAAGAAACCTGAGCGATCATGGGTGCCGCAGGGGCGAACAAACAGGCTCCTGTCGAGAAGTGTGGGGTCCTCAGAGCAAGCAAAAAGCCCAAGACCAACGTGGTTTGTCCCTAGACGACCCGTAGTGCGCTGGCAGGCTGACATGTAAGGCCCCGGTCAGAGTACAGGACCTCTAGGCCAAGTGGAATTGCCCAAGACCACGAATAAATACCCCTGTGCCATCAAGTGCGCCCGGGCAGGCCCCGACAAGAGCGTAGGGTCCTACATTAAAATGCCCGATGCGCAGGACCCCAGACAATCCAAAGTGCCGGAGCAGGTTAAATGGGCCCTCGTCAAGAGCGTGGGGACCTCCATTCAAATAGTAAGCCCCAAGACCCAATGAAGGGGGCCCTGAATGATTGAGTGTGTTCGAGTAGGTTAACAGGTACGGCTCCTAACAAGAGCGTAGAGGTGCTTCCACTCAAATAGGAAGTACTCAAGACCCAATGTAAATGGCCCCCACCACTACTTATGGCCCCTCCCCTGGCTCAAAATCGGCCAATCAGCATCGAGTCGGACGGCTGTCAAATCAGCATCTATGCGCCTCAGGCCTGACAAATGGGCTGAGTAGGTCAGATGTCCGAACCGGGGTCGAAGAGCAACGGGTTAGCGCCAACGAATTGCGTGCGAGGACCGCCGAAGGGTCAGAGTTTTAATAGCATGAATTTATATTTACATCCTGCACACCCTGCTAGATGAATTTTGGAACGCTTGAGTCCAAGGGGGGGCATTGGCCCAGTGGCCATCCCATCTGGATCCACCCTTGACTCACTGGGCGTTAGCCCGCTGGGGACCGTCAGTTCCCTTTCTTGAGGATCGGGACTACCTCGCCAAGCTTCCACTCCTGGGGTAGCCTTTCATATGCCAAAGATTTTCGGAAAACCGTCCTAAGGGGTGCTGCCAGGACGTCTGCAGACTCACGAAGACGTCTTGGGTGGACATCGTCTGGCCCAGGGGCGCTCGAGGTCTTCAGAGCAGCCAGTTTCTTTGCCACTGCCTGGGTAGAGATATTCACGTTATCCAAAAACGGCACCGTAAAGTTGCGATCCATCACAGGCATGGCACTAGTCCCTTCATCCGTGAGAACATTGGAAGAATTTACAGAGGGCATCGGCATTTCCTTCGTTGCTGCTAGTCAACACTCCATCATCGCCAAGACGGTCTTCCACCCTGCATCTTGCGCATAGTCTTGAGTGGGTGCCTCCAAAAGGCCTTGGGGGTTCCCTTGACGTCCGCTGCTAATTGCATCTCATACTCCTTCCCGCATGTTTCTGGTCGACTTCCGAAGGTTATGCGACACCTCACAAACCTGACATGGTCCAGAACATCCCGTTCCCGCGTGTACGTACGCCATAGTCTTTTCCATAGTTTTTCCTCAAGTGACCTCTGGTAACTAGCTCATGTATTAGAATGATATCAAAAGATGTGTGTTGTGTGGTATCCGAATTTTGCGTTCAACTTACCTAATAAAACTGCCTATTTTGAGCTAAACATGTGTTTTGCAAAAGACGTCCATACTAGTAGATTATGCCCTTAATCAAGGTTGCGGTCATATCAAAGTCATATGGGAGTTGTGCATCTGATATATTTCAAGGCCATATGGGAGTTGTACATCTGAGTTGACACTTTTCCTAAAGTGCAAACACCAAAACTGCGCAAAAATGTGTACAGCTATGCATTATTTACGAAAAATAGCATATATTAATGTGATTCCAAGTCACTTACACCACCTGTTTTTTTTATCTGAAATCTGTGAACAGTTGGTACTATCATCTTCTCCTACTTAAGGAAATCTGGGCAATGGCTAATACCCCGCACAAATGTTATGCGTGGTGAATTCGTTTTAGAGGCTGATCTGTTTGACTTGACCAAGGTCGCTGATCTTGGTAGATGAATAATTTGAATTTGCGCAAAGGATGCTAAATTGATAGATGAACAGGTACCGAAAATGTGTGTTCCTTCAAACATTTTTCTACCTGTGGTCCAAAATCCGTAGGGGGAAGCCAATCTCTTCCTCCCGGCCGAGCGCGTCTTAAATGTGTGCTTTTCAGGGAGTTGTGAATCGAACTCTACCAAGCCAATTTTGATGAATGCGGCGGCAAACGAAAGATTGCTTTGTTGTCTTGAGCCGTACTGAACCTCCCACGGCGTACCGGGTCAAAGTTTTCGTGCGCGGTGCGCCGTGAATTGTGCGACTTTCGCCAGGTGCCTGGTGGTGTCAGCGCCTCGATCGGTAAAGTACCGGATCCATAATCGACAGGTGGTGTATTCGAATCCGAGCTATCCTTAGGGGCTTAGGAACATCCGTGTCTGATGGCCTCGGTCGCCGGGTCATCCTTTGAAGGGTCCGAGTCGGATGGCCTCGGTCGCCGGGTCATCCTTTGAAGGGTCCGAGTCGGATGGCCTCGGTCGCCGGGTCATCCTTTGAAGGGTCCGAGTCGGGTGGCCTCGGTCGCCGGGTCATCCTTTGAGGCTCCGTGTCGATGGCCTCGGTCGCCGGGTCATTCCTTTGAGGGCTCCGTGTCGATGGCCTCGGTCGCCGGGTCATCCTTTGAGGGTCCGTGTCGGATAGCCTCGGTCGGTCATCCTTTGAGGTGCTCCGTGTCGGATGACCTCAGCCGTGGGCCATTCTTTGTGAGCTGAGTCTCGGTGTCAGGTGACATCGGCTACGGACTGTGAGACTGCCGAGGGAGTGGCGAGCTGCAGCGAGCGCGCGTGGCGATGATTACACCCATTCCCCACGCCCCTCCGAGGCTCCACGGGAACTACACGCGACGGCGGCTGTTGTGCGCTGCCTCGAACCATGTTCCAGGCTCTGTCGCTGGGTAGGCGTATCAACCAGAGAGGAGCCGGCCTGCTGACCCGCTGTCCGCAGCTGACCCGCTGTCCTCAGCTGACCCGCTGTCCGCAGCTGACCCGCTGTCCTCAGCTGACCCCGCTGTCCTCAGCTGACCCGCTGTCCGCAGCTGACCCGCTGTCCGCAGCTGACCCGCTATCCTCCCCTGCGGAAGCTGAACGCATGGGATGTCACGCGCCGCATGTCCGCGGCCGCGGAGCTGGACGCCTCCGATTTCACGTCTCGCATCTGAGACGTCCAGCTGCCGCAGTCGAAGGCGGCGGCTGCCTGCAGGCGGTAAGCCCTCCGACGTGCGTGGCCAGCTGCCAGGCGGAAGCGCTGCCGCCGGTGGACGGACTTGGCGCTGGAGTCGGCCCACCCTCCGCAGCTGGAAGGGCTGTGCCGGTCAGAGCTGGAGTCAACGCTGGGGCGCTGCCTGTTCGCGTCCGTCCATGCCTCCGCCGACACCTGGACTTTGCCCCAGCCACGCCGAGTGACTGGCGGCGCTCTGGAGGACTGGGGGCGACGCCTGCTCTGCCCTCTGACTAGCCTGCACGTGCTGGTCACCGAGTGGTGAGCAGGTTCTGTACCACGCACCCACGGTAACTGTTCGACATTTTCATAGCCCCAGGCTATGTAATGTTTAAAAGAGCATTGAATTGGCGCAGTCCCTTTTCGTGGAATCACTGCTCCTTTTTGCATGCGTTGTTAAGTAGGTGGAATCTGAGCGTTGACTGCCTTGTTTAGTTTGTTATTCTGAACATGCGTGGAATGGCAGATCGTCAAAACAAGTGGAGTTTTTGGTTGTGTGCATGGATGTGCGCGGAAAATGCGCAAACAACAGTATGTGCGGGAATGTTTGGTTTTGTGCGGCAAATGACTTACAACTGTCACTTACAATGTGTATATGTATCTGTGCACTGTTCCTTCCCCACAGGTAACTGCTGCCGCTATTTGATCGTGATGTGTAGCTGCCCCTTACTTTGTAGCCTTTTGCTTTATGCCTTTGTAAGCGATGACGATGATCCTGAAAAGCCATGCTGCATGGATGGTGCGGTTGCAATGCGTGGAGATCGGGCTGCTGGGTGTAGAGGAGCGGGGAGAGTGGTGGACCGCTCAGGCAAGCTGGGTGAAGTGGGTGTGCGTGTGTGCGTTGTAGGCGACTTTTGTTTCTAGTTTTCGTCGTGCGTTTCAAAGGTGATTTTCGTTTTAGTTGTGGTACGTTTTCCTTGATTAAGAGTCGCGTGATGAAGTCGGCAGTCGCCAGCGTAAGTCGCCAGCGCGAGTAAGTCGCCGGCGTGGGTAAGTCGCCAGCTTGTGGGTAAGTCGCCAGCGTGGGTAAGTCGCCAGCGCGAGTAAGTCGCCAGCGTGGGTAAGTCGCCAAGCGAGAGTAAGTCGCCAGGCGTGGGTAAAGTCGCCAGCGTGGGTAAGTCGCCAGCGTGGGTAAGTCGCCAGCTTGTGGGTAAGTCGCCAGCGTGTTGAAGTCGAAGATTGTCGTTCTCGCCCCGCACCCCTAGGTTGTCTTTTAATAGCGCTCTGTTCTTTGCTCCGAGTCATCGGTTACCACGGCAGCGCCGCCGACACTCAGGAGAGTCAGGTCGGGATCTGTATTCGGAGCACGCCCTCGTCACGATCACGCGCACACGACACGACCCCCCGCGCGGCAGCCGCCAGCTGACCGCCCTCTCCGTGTCCCCGCTGCGGCGCGCAAGATGTACAAGGGCGGATCCACGGCAATGCTGGGAAGGGTCTGTGCGGGGACATCACACATTCTTTTTCGGAAAAACCTTGGTTGATGGGTGGAACAAACGCACTGTGGATTCCACCGCCAGAACGGTAACTGCGAAGGAGTGCTCAACACAAGACCAAACCAACATGACTATTGTGTAATGAGGCTGTGTCGTGAGGAGACAACTCAAGGTCCAACATTGACCCTTAGCGTTCTTGTGCCCAGTCAGCACTTATTATATGCTGTATGCCTGTCATATCTGCAGTTCGTGACACAATGTAAAGCTCGTTTTAACGCATTTACAGGATCAACATTCTGGCGTAGTGTGCGCTGCAAGCCTCCATCTCTGCCAGCTGGAGAGCCATTCTAACTACGTACACGCGATGGCCGATTGGTTGGCTGTTAGTAAGTGTCGTGAAGGTCATTAAGCATCACAAAGAATTTGACGATTAGCTGAGCCGTGTCAAACATACCCCTTCTATCCAGAGGGAGAAAGCAGCCGGTGGTGTATCGCAGCGGCTCGGCGACGCTCCGGTTGCCGGCCATGGCCGCCGCCTGGCGCAGACGCCGCGCAGCGGAGGCCGAGGCTGCTGAGGCCCGGTGGACACCGGTCGAACAGGGCGGAGAGAGGCGCCAGAGGCAGCCGCCGACGGCGGCCAGGTCGGCGGCCATACTGTGCAGCGCTGCGCCGTCCACGCCGCGCGTCGTCAGCAGGTACGGCACGACGGCCAGGCCGGAGCAGTCGCCCAGCATCGAGAAGAAGAGCCAGTCGGAGGCGAACGCGTGCAGCCGGTCAGCAGCCCGCTGGCACGCGCCGAAGTGGCGCAGGTGCCGCGCGAGGGCGGCGGGCTCGCCGCGCGCGAGACAGTGGCGCAGCGACGACTCGATGGCGGCGAAGCGGCGCTGGTGCTCGGTCACGGCCACATAGAAAAGGAAAGTAGGAAAAGTGTAGTGTCATTCGCAGGATCGCCATGAAGGAGAGGCTGACCAGTAGGTAGAGGACCTCGGCCGACGTGGAGTGGGGCATACGGCATGGTCGGCCGCTCGACAAACACAGCATGGCGTAGGTGACGCCCAGGACGTCCGCAGCGTACCAGACGAGGTAGACGACCAGGCGGCACCACTGGCCGGGCGCGCGCGGCAGTGGAACGCCTCGCTCAGTCGACGGTGGGCCAGCAGCATCTGCACCAGCTCGCGTCGCTTCGCGAACATGGTGAACACGCCGAACTGGCTGAGGCCGGTGCGCACCCGGAATGAGCACCGTCAGCCAGCTGGAGACCGCGGCAGCGGCGCGCGCGCCCGCCTGCTGGCCGGCCAGCCGCGTCCGCAGCGCGAGCACGGCCAGCGCGACGAGCAGCGCGGCCAGGTTTGTCCAGAAGCCGCGGCCGCGTGGCCGGACGGCCGGCAGCCGCCCAGCGCCGGCCAGCTCCAGCGGCAGGGCGCCGATCGCGCGCAGCAGCCGCGCGGCCGGCGCGATCTTGCGCCAGAGGTCGGGCTCGCGCGGCCGCGCGCTCAGCGCCCGCTGCTGCCGTCGCCGCCGCCGCTCGCGAACGCGACGCATCCCGGCCGCGGGGAGCGACGCCGGGCTGGAGCGGGCGGCGGCGTGCAGCGCTGACACCACGCTGGAGCCCGCTGCTGAGACGGCGACGCTTGACTGCTGCTCTGGCTGTGAACCGTTGAGAGAGACGCGGTGTCTATTGGTGAGGAGCGCTCAGGCATCACTTGAAAAGCTCGCTCTAGTATGATAGCGCTCTGACGCTGAATATTACGTGCCAAACTGAAAGGCTTCGTACAAGAATAACCGCTAGCACAGTGCTCATTCATGTCAATATTGGACACCCTCCAAAGGCCCAGCCGCCACCTCAAACAGCGGCCCGCTTTGCACCGTAAGTCGCGTAAACGACGATCCAGCGGGACTTAAAATAACGGTGAGTTTCGAAGCAGACCAGGTTATCCTAATTCGGAAGAAGCTCCACGAAACGCCGCGCAGAACAGTCTAAATCAACAGGTGAAGTTTGCAAGATCTCACTGTTATCGCACCGCCCCCGCAAACCGCACAACCGTTTGAGCTACTGGTAAAACGAAGGACGGATTACTGAGTCAGCCAAACCCAGTGGTCCTTCTTTTATCACCTTTGTCGTGTGCCTGACTTGCAGTTTGACGCCGCGGCGTCTCCTAGGTCGTTTGAGCATTGAATATCGACTGTGGTTTTGCATCAGCGTGTGTCCCAGGGTAATTGGCATGCCAGTTATTCGTTGGGTGTTGGAATGACATGTGATTACCTGCCCGACGGCTGCTGTCGGGGCCTCCGAGGATGGTCATCGGTAGCGTGATCGGAAACTATCAGCTGAGGTCTCGGACGACGGCTGCTGTCGGGGCCTCCGAGGATGGTCATCGGTAGCGTGATCGGAAACTATCAGCTGACGTCTCGGACGATGACGGCCTGAGCGTTTTGTCGCCGCGTGTGATATGCCAGCTCGCGATAGTCGCGAGGAAACACTCGTAATACCATAATCGATATCGGCCGCCGTTGTCAGCGCCCCGCGAGTCACGCAGGAGGGTGCGCCACGTCCCAGCTGACGCCGTAGCCGCAAAAGTTCGCCCCGCTGGCTGGCTGGGGGACGCCCACCTGAAGGAAGATCGCGCATTTTCCCGCCGAACCAATAACGGCATGACTGCCAGGATGCAGGGCTTGTTACAGTGCCGCCGCGTACCGAAAGGCTTATGTTTGGGGACGAGGGCTGGGGTCTGTTCGGCTGGCATGTGTCGAGGACGAGAGCGGGGCCTGTTCGGCTGGCATGTGTCGAGGGACGAGAGCGGGGCCTGTTCGGATGGTATGTGTGTGGTGACGACAGCGGGGCCTGTTCGGCTTGCATGTGTGTGGTGACGAGAGCGGGGCCTGTTCGGCTGGCACGTGTGTGGTGACGAGAGCGGGCCTGTTCGGCTGGCACGTACCGATGAATGAGAGCGGATTGATGGTCCCTGTGCAGCTCGCGATGCACTACACTCGTATTGCACTGAACAGGGGCAACTTCTGCGTTCATCCTAGGCTTTGCCTACCACCGGACCACGTTTGCCCCGGGTCATATTACTCAGCTCACCCACTGTCGCACAACTAAAAGGGAGGAGGCTCTCTTGTGGCTCCAAGATTACGGACCAGTATGGATAAAACATGTCCAGCCAAGCGCACTGTATGTACTGCGGGCTATGAGAGAGAAACGTCATGTGTAACTGAATTTTGACTATTTTTTTTTGTGAATCGCAGCACCGTTCACAGTGGAGTACTTTTGGAAATATATTTTCCTATCCATTACTGCTGCTAACTATGTACATGCATATATATATATATATATATATATATATATATATATATATATATATATATATAGGCATAGAGATAGATCAACGTGTGTGCATGTGCGTGTGCGTGTCCGTGTGCGTGCTTGCGCGTGTGCGCCTGCGTGCGTGCGTGCACGCGTGTGTCTGTGCGTGCGCGTGTTCGTGTATAACTATGCGCCAACTATATATCCAGTGAGATAGACCCAAAACTCTTACACTTCTCCGCTCCCCACCCCCCCCCCCCCCCCCCGCTCCCCCGAACACCACGAGACACGAGTCTAACCTGCGTTCTCCTTAAGCTAAGCGAGGCGAGCACGCTGGATGGTCGACGGTCGTGACGTCACACACGTCTGGCAAAACGCTGCCAATGATTCCCTACGCCACTCGCGTAGCCACAACGGGAAAACGCCCGTCGCTCTCTTTGTGTCGTTGTTGCTGCTTCGGCCTGTTCCAGCGCAGACATATCACGCATCAACAACGAGCAACAACGTGCGAATGCATATCGTTATTCACCTGGTCTGGCCTTGCCCAGCGAACAGTCCACATAAAGACACCACTCCCACACACTTGACCATAGCCGGATCCGTGTGTGCATCTCTTAACCAATAACACTAGCGCTAATTATGAATTCCGTAACCTGCGTTTCGCATCGCTCTGTGATTGGTTGGGTTTTGACCTCAAACGACTGCACACGTAGGGCAATGGTCGCTCACGTTTTTACAACTGGCTGTAGCTATCATTTACCAAACTGACATTCCGACCCGTTCGCGCGTCATGAATAACCCACCGTAGCTAACATGCCCATCTCCTATCTTCGGCATAACATAGCCGTCTCCCATGCTACCTTAGAACCATTGCGTACATTACGCAGCGTGTATAAATGTTCGTAACAAGTTCCACTCACAAATACGTGTACAACGCACACCAGTCCCAGAACATAATGGACACCACGCTCCAGAAGGCTGCACTTGAGAACCAGTCTGAGCAGTCTGCTGTCACATGCGTGACAGCTCTAGCGGCGTTAATGTCAGACGTCTCGCCGGACGACAGCAGGACAGCACCGCCGCCCCCAGCGGCACGTCGCTGCACCGCAGGACCCACAGCTCGCGTGCGGCGGTGAGACTCTGAGCACTGGCACCAGCGGGCAGCACCGGACGCGGGGCGGGTGGTCGGCGCGCGGCCGCTCCTGCCGCCGTGAACACAGCTGGTGCCCTCTCGGTTACCAGGCGCCGGGGCGGCCAGGCTCGCGTCCGCCGCCGGTCGGCGCGCGACACGCCCGGACCCGGCCGCTCCCCGACGTGACACCGCGGGCCATCGCGCGTTAGACGCTGCCTTCCCCTCCCCTCCCCTCCCCTCTCCCGACACTAGCGTCGCCTCACATCACGCTACACTCGGCGCCGGCGGCGGCGCCGAGGCCGGCCGGCAGGCGCGGGTTACCATCGCTGTCAAACTGGATGCCCAGATCCGACTCGCCGACCAGCTCCTTCGGCGGCTGCCCGAGCGCCTGCATCTGCTGCATCAGCTGGAACACGCGCTCCTGGCGAGCGCGCTCGGCCTCGGCGCCGGTCGCCTCCTCCTCGAACACGGCGCACACGTCCAACATGAGCTGGTGCTGGCGCTGGTAGCGCTGCCGCTCGGGCTCGGCCAGCGCTGGGCCGTGCTCGGCCAGCCAGGCGGGGTAGCGGTCCGACACGTCCTTCAGCGACGGGTACAGCACGTCCTTGGAGAGGATGCTGCTCATAACCGTCTGCATAAGCGGCATGAAAGCGTCCAGCGAGGCGGCATCCGGCGCAGCGCCGCTGCCACCGCCACCAAAAGTGCGCAGGAGTTCAGCCATGTCCGGCTCGCCGCCCATCTGCCAGAGGCGGACGCAGGGTCAGAGGAAGGAGGTCGAGCCAGACTCCCCTCCCCTCCATCCCCTCGAGGCAGACACGGCGTCAAGGCAAGGACATGCCACCCTCTGCCGGAGGCGGACAAAGGGTCAGAGCAAGGACACGCCCCGCCCCCGCCCCCCTCTGCCAGAGGCGGACATAGGGTCGAAGGGGAGGACATGCCCCCTCTGTCAGAGGGGGGCATAGGGTCTGCGAGGTATGTCCGGATCTCCCCCTCCCCACTATCTACCAGCAGCGGTTCGGAGACATCGGACGGTCCGAGGGGGGGGGGGGGGGGGGGCGTCGAGGAGAGCGACTGGCACGTGTAGGAGTGGTCCAAACTCGGGTCTTGTGAGTGCGGCAAAAGAAAAAACAACTTTCTTGAGGTCCAAGAAACACCCAAACTGGGGACGCGGTCAGAACACTTTTGCGACTCAGTGACAGCTGCACCGGTACCCTGCCTTCCCGCCACGGTGCCGGTACTCCGAGCGAGGCGGGTACCTTCTCAGCATCGGAGGTCATGGTCCTTGGACAGGTCGGCCAGCGTCTTGGCCAACGGGTCCTCGGCGCCCTCCACCTCCGTCTTAGCCATCTCCTCGGCCAGGTTGGCCATCATGGACGAGAAGGCGGCCTCGGCCTGGCCGCCCTCTGCTGGCGCGTCCTGTCAACAGGGCCAGCGCGGTACGTCATGCTCATGCTCGGCCAACGACCAAGTGGAAAAGTCGAGTACGTGAAGTGAGCGCGCGTGTGCCGCCAACGCTGACCACTTTATCTGATGATGTTACTGACTGAATAATGGCAATGATGACTAAATGTAGTACGCCTGGAGATCGATCAGGCGCCTCATCTACGGCCTGTTTTTACAGTTCACCAGCAAAATCACGTGGCAGACGTCTGGCCTCCCTGGACCGGTTCGCACCTTCAGCGCCTGCTTCATCGCCTCTTCGAAGGACTTGTAGGCGTCGCTGAAGTTGAGCTCCTCCGGCCCTGCCGAAGACGACGCCGCGCCCGACGCTGAAGCTGACGCCGAACCTGCAGCCGGAGCTGAAGCCGTAGCTGAAGTCGTAGCCGTAGCCGTAGCCGTAGCCGAAGCTGAAGCCGAAGCCGACGCCGGCAGTGGGCGGCCGAAGTCTGCCAGTGCGCTGTCCAGCAGTTCACTAAGCTCCGGGTCGTCTGGGTCATCCACCAGCTCGGCTGGGGCGCGCGGTGCGTCGTCCGAGCTCATGGCGTCAGCAGCAGTTACCCCGCCGGCCAGCAGGGTCGGCACACGGCAGGTAGAGCCGGCCTGCGCTCAGCTGGGCTCGCAAGGACACCTCCCTGAAAGGGTCCAGCAGGGTCAGCACACGGCAGGTACAGGCGGCCTGCGCTCAGCTGGGCTCGCAAGGACACCTCCCTGAAAGGGCCCAGCAGGGTCGGCACACGGCGGGTAGAGCCGGCCTGCACTCAGCTGGGCTCGCAAGGACACCTCCCTGAAAGGGCCCAGCAGGGTCGGCACACGGCGGGTAGAGCCGGCCTGCGCTCAGCTGGGCTCACAGGGACACCTCCCTGAAAGGGTCCAGCAGGGTCGGCACACGGTGGGTAGAGCCGGCCTGCGCACAGCTGGGCTCGCAAGGACACCTCCCTGAAAGGGTCCAGCAGGGTCGGCACATGGCGGGTAGAGCCGCCCTGCGCTCAGCTGGGCTCACAAGGACACCTCCCTGAAAGGGTCCAGCAGGGTCGGCACACGGCGGGTAGAGCCGGCCTGCGTTCAGTTGGGCTCACAGGGACACCTCCCTGAAAGGGTCCAGCAGGGTCGGCACACGGCAGGTAGAGCCAGCCTGCGCTCAGCTGGGCTCACAAGAACACCTCCCTGAAAGGGTCCAGCAGGGTCGGCACACGGCAGGTACAGCCGGCCTGCGCTCAGCTGGGCTCACAAGAACACCTCCCTGAAAGCGATGAAGATGTGGCAATGTAAACCTCGCTGCTTTAATGAATGTGGGGAACACATTCTGGTTACCTCTTCTCAGACTGAATTTTGGCATTTGATACTATTCTGTGAAAACATAAAGGATAAAACGTAGCATTGTCTTAAAATAATGTTCCTTATTCAAGTCATCATAGCAGCAACATTGTTGCAAACGAGTACTCATTTGAAGATGACCAGGACCAGGACTGGTAGATTAGAGGTTTGCAATGGGACATCCATTGTCACTGGAATCAATAAACATAAACCCTGAGACACTGCATGGAAACAGGCTTCTTATAAGCCAGCCTTGCCTTGCAGTCTTAAACATGCACTGTTGTCAATGGCACAAATCGTGCTATTGACACATATCACTCACAAGACGTTTGATAGAAAAAAATCTGAAATCTCAATCAAACCAAAATAGAACTTTGTATACCCTGCATTAGTTGCTTCCATTTTACATGTATCAGGGAGAAGATACCTTACCAGTAACTTTGAGCCTGCTGTAACAACGGTAACAGCCGGACATGTTCCCACAAATGGCCATCCCAGCCATAACAGAGCAATGTTTTCATGGGCCCACGGTGGCCAACGACAAAGGCTGCTCTTCAAGGCATCCGGACCATATAAATAGCATGTAGACCAATCAATGGTAAGGACAATTAGTACCAATGTGAAAGCTTCACCTTGAAAAGGCAAATGCTGTGCGTACACACCCTTAAAATTGGAGGGCGGGGGGGGGGGGTTACGCAGCGGGCTTATACACTCTCCAAAATGAAGGAAGACTATGCACGGTGCCCACACAATGATACACCCTCAAAAACCTCCAGATTGAACAAGCAACTGAAGTAATAAAAAGCTTGAGTTGGGAGTGAAGAGAGTTGGTAATATTGCTATAAATATGAGACGATCATCAAAGTGTCTCCATGTGCCCGAAGCCAATTTTCTACATCTCTGCATTGTAGAAAGTTTAGAGAGGGCAGTGGTCAGGTGGTCCTGGTCGCTGGACGCAGCTGGTCCTCACGCCCTGAGCCCGGGCTGTAATCCCGGCGGCGGTGGGATCCCTGAACGGTGGTACGGCCAACGCGGACGCCTTTATCCCGTGACGCTTGAACGGTGGCATCAGTGGTGGTGATGTCACACCTGTCTGAGAAGACAAAAGCTCAAGTTCTCGGTACTGGACAGTGGCGCAGTTTTCTATGTCCTAGAGGACCCCTCCCCCCCCCCCTTATTTGGGCTCCTCCAAGAAGAAAGTAGACCAAATTCGAGGAGAAACTTACTTGTTACCCTAGGCTTGGAGAAGGACTTTTATTTTCCGCTTTCTGCCCCTCCCCGAGCTCAGTTTGCGAAACCATGCCTTGATACCGGACTATCGCGGAGAGAAAGTGTCTGACTCTAGGCCTGAAGTGTCATTCAGGTGACCACGGAGAAACGTCAAATGAGAGCGCCGAAATCCGATATGGGGTCCCGAGGGGCTGGCTCGAGGTCACTGAGGGGGGCGCGGGTCGGACCCTCAAACACCAGTCAGAGAGCCCGCTGCCACCGATTGGGCTCCCCGAGACTATGAGGGCCTCTATGGCACTTAGACGCTACCAATTCTGAACAGTTGGCTCGGTGTCGGTCTGAGTCTGGGAGCCCATTTCCCAAGTAGGGACAAGGCCAGGAGCCGCGATTTACATTGGCCGGTGCGCCCCGAGTCAATGAGGAGCCCCTGTGTCGGCCAAGGGCCCACAGCGCCTAACAGCGGGTCCGTGTGTTGACAAGGGGTCCCGAGTCGGTGAGGGAGGGTGTTCGAGGCTGCCCGACGAGGGGCCGCTGTGCCCTTCAACACTGACGATCAACGGCCCGATGGGAAGACTGAAGGGCCGTAAGGGTCAAAAGGGTGCAGGTTATCCCGGCCCATGTGGCTGTGGCCCCAAATGTCAGTCAAAATCCCCCTTTCACCGATTGTGAGACCATGGGACAATACGAGCCCCTATCTCGGCCAGAGACCACTACATCGAATAGTCGACTTAGTGTTGTTCTGATCCCTGGGGCTCCTATTTCCCCAGCGGGAACGAGGCCAAGGTCCGCGATTGGCATTGGTTGGCGGCCCTCCAGCAATGAGGGGCCCTTTGACGGTCAGGCCCCCAAAGTGCCCAACAGGGGGTCCTGTGATGGAGGGAGCCCCGATTAGGCCAGGGGTGACCCGGGGTCCTTGCAGGGCCCCTCACCCCGTTTCAGCCAAGGGCCCGTTAACCAAGACTGGGTCTCCGTGGCAGTTGTTGGACGACCTGCGGTTATCAGGGATCTTTTAGCACCAATGACGGCTCTTGCACCTATCTGGGACGAAATATCCAGACCAGAGGGCCTTCAGCACCGGAGGACCCTCAGCACCGGGGTCGACGACGATGTATGATGCATCTCTGTAAGAGCCTCCGGATCGACCAGCCGAATCCGCCTCCACGTAGCCAGAATGGCAGCCACTGGACATCGCGCACTGAGACGGAATGGTCTTTATGCAATTGATCGGAATGACAGTGGGCACCCTACTTTTCACCGATTGTGAATCACGGTTAAGCATTCCCAGATGGAATAGGGCAGCCTATGTTTATGCAAGTTGCTGGGCTCTATAAGATTTACGGTCAACATTCACGGATCCTCAACACCTCTTCAGTATGGGCTCCCTTGCAGCATTAGAAACTATGCCTTCGTCCGACATCAAAGCCCAAGTAATGTTTGATTCCGTTCGAGTGAAGCAAGTGACATCATCATACCACGCCCATAGACCATAAAGCCCTCCACTAAAGAGTGGTCATCATCACGATTCTAACTCAGGTCTGCTGCATGCGATACTAGCACGCTAACCATCCAGCCACCCTGGATGCGGGACTGACGTTCGATGATTTTTAATCAGAGAAGAACTGTCTCAGAGTGGGTTGATGGATTTTGTGATCGTCTCATGCATATAACACAGTGAGCCAAGTTTTAGTACTGGATTCTGAATGTCGGCACTTGCTTCCCTCCGAGACTGCCAATCAGGTAAGCTCAGGTGCACAACCATCTGACAGATTTTTGAAAGTGTATATGCCCAGCATGAAGCCACCCTCCATTTTGGAGGGTGAATAAGTCATGTACATAACCACCCTGTTTTGGAGAGTACACACCTGCAGCCAAAAAAAAAAATGCTTACCTTGCTCTATCAAGATGGCCTAGATGCATCAGCATCATGCTGTCAGTGCTATGGACTTCTGTCTGCTGTTTTTATAATAATGTCACATATTGAGGGCATGATGACAACATGTCGCTGTTTCCAGTCGGGTCTACATCAGTATCTCACATTGTGATATCAATTTGTTCATCAATAACATCTTTAGGACATCAGACACTATAAATAATCATGAAACAAAATATCTTAGAGAGGTCTTATCATCTTACTTTCAAAATATAGTAATTCCGATAATGAAGGAAGACATCATTCAAATGTCTGTCTTCAGACTGATGACATGGGTGTTAATGGGATGATGTGCTGCAGGTGGTTGAGCGCACTATTTATGACATTTGCTGCCTTATGTAAGATGATTGCTGTACAGTGCTCTTTTGTAACATAACATACCTGTGTCTTATTTTGCTGTTTTCTGATTATTTGAAGCTTTTCCTACCTTGAAAGGTGACTGGCACATATAAAGTTCTTGTAAACCAACACACTAACCACCCCCCAAACTCCGGGTATTTTTCTTCCTCTTGCGCTCTCAGATACTGAAGAAATGTTGTGATCATGGTTCACTCAGCGTACCGTGCATGTTTGCCGTCTAGCCCAACGTAAATGCGCCGCCTCAAACACGCATAAAATGGGACGCTTGGAGCAAGGGACAAATGCAGCTTGCAAACACCATCCATATTTTTTAAGTGAATCCTTCATTGCCTTTCACACAACAAACATTTTTAGCCACGTACCTGCTTATAGCGCGCTTGCAACGTCACTCAGCTCTTAACCAAAGCTGGAAACCGGTATGCGAAAACGAGTTCTTGAGCGAGCTTGCAAGCTGCCTGAGATATGGATGGAATGTAACATACGCGTCATATTTGACCTGTTTTCAGAACAGGTTCAGCTGATATTTTCAGGACTTCAATAAAATCATTTTAAATTAGTTAATTTTCTTTTTTTTCCTCATTGGAAATTACTCGTTATCGAAGGATATTTGTAATCCTTATATTCACGCAAAAATAATGCTTTTTATTGTCACTTAGAACAGAGGTAAAATATAACTAAGCAAATTGATGGCTTGTTCTTGATGCAATGGCAGTATCTGCGCGTTAGTTTCATTTACTTACACTGACACGTGAAAGAATCGGCGTTGTTTAGTAAGAGTGCATTATCCGCGTCTTTGGTAAGTAATTGCAGTAATGCTCGTATTCAGTGTGAGGGCGAATATTGTCAGCATTGCTTAGAGCAAGTTATCAATGTCGTGTTGGTCGCACCATCGACCCTTGGCGCCACTAATGTCTTTTGGGGTCCAAGGGTGGGATGCCCTGGGTGCGGACAGAGAGTTAGCTTGCTGCGAATTGACCACTGTGGGGTTCCATGCGTTTATTGTGTGAATGGACTGCGTGGAGTTGTGCTTTTGGGGCCTGTACAGAAAAAGTACTCTGCACAGTCTGGTGGAGCGGCCAGATCATTTAAATAGCTGGCTTATGTATGCTGTGAACCCAAGTGCACTGAGTTTGATCCACAGTCATTGCCAATGTCATTGGATAGGGAACCAACGTTTCAAGAATTTATGATGTAAACATAATTTCTGGCAAAAAAATCTTGAAACCTTTTTTGCTTCCATGATACATAGGACTTATGCTGGGCTCTAAATATGGGGGCACTGGGTACTGGGCCCAGGGTGGGAGTATTGCTTGGCCTGAGTGAGCAGAGGGCTTGCTGGCCACTGGCCGTTGGGGTCAGCCCAAGCCAGAAGCACCTGCGCCAGCAGGATTGTGCTGTTTGGTGTGTAAAATACTCTTTATTGCTATCTGGCCAGAGCATGAATGCTAAAGTATCTGTTGAACTAAATGGAACAATAGGGATGGTGGGTTCAGGGAGCATGCAACAAACTGTGCTTTGCAGGCGCTGAACCCAAAACCATCCATTCCAACCATTCAGAATAGACTTATCTACAGATAGATATTTTCCATTTTAAAAAGTTAGGTGAAAATTCAGCACACTGGCCTGGCCTGAGTTTGGTGTCTGTGATTGGTTTGGCCCTAACTTGCAAAAAAATGAATCCACAGTGCCCAACATTTGTCTGATTGAATTGTGGCCAATCAGCAACAATAAACTTGCTGTGACATTTGACAAAGTGGTTTGCAGCCAGCCTGCAAAAGTTTATCAGTCTTAGCATAACATCTGTATGACATTGGTGAGCTGAGCCTTGACTTATGTGTGTCAAGCTCATACCAGGCTAGATGTCCCTGAATTTTCAAAGTATTGTGTGGGACAAGTGGTCTCAGCCCTTTTGAGCGATATTACCTATGTGACATTACTATTCCCTGTAACCTTGGCTCTATGCTCTGAAATTGGTGACTGTGTGCAGAATTTGGGGTGTGCCAATTTAAAGCAGACATATGGCAAAATATGTCCCGCTATGCACATATATTCAGTGTAACAGGGCTTTTTTGCTGTCTGGTTTGGGCATGTTCACTGTGATGAGGTGCTCATGGTTTGAAGTGATTTTTTTATGTAGATGTGGTTGCACAATTTGGCTAATACAGTAGGAATGAATTTGGCTACCCAGGTTATGCATGTGTGCCATGTGGCATGTACTTAGCAATAGGTTGGTTTCTGTGCTGGCAGTGTACATAGTGCAGTGGACATAGTGGGGGTTTTACCACCATTGAGCTGATTCTGCAGTTTAACCGCACGTCTGGTGCTCTGCAAAAATGTCCCTTTTCATATTTTCCTTCTTTTGTGTTAAGTATTTTACAGCTTTTTGTTAGAAGCATGCTCTACAACCTCCTCATTCCAAATTCCCACAAACCACACATGCACTAAGTTCATACATAAGTTTATCATACATATGCCTTCCAGTTGAGGGCAGTGCTCCAATATTCTGCCACTCAGGTGGCAGCGATGTCAAGATTTATTTCATAATGTAACACCCTGGCTTTGGGCTCAATGCCAGTGCCCCCCCCCCCCCCTCCCCAAAATTGGCCAATCAACATCAAACTTGGTGGCATTCAAACCAGTATGTATGTGCCTCAGGCTTGACAAATGTGCTGATTAGGTCAGATGTCTGGGAGTGAGGTCAAAGAGCAACAGATCAGCGCCGACAAATTGCCCGTGGTGACCACTGGAGAGCCAGGATCTGGTAGCATTAGCGCCGACGAATTGCCCGCAGTGACCACTGGAGAGCCAGGATCTGGTAGCATTAGCGCCGACGAATTGCCCGCAGTGACCACTGGAGAGCCAGGATCTGGTAGCATTAGCGCCGAAGAATTGCCCGCAGTGACCACTGGAGAGCCAGGATCTGGTAGCATTAGCGCCGACGAATTGCCCGCCGGTGATCACTGGAGAGCCAGGATCTGGTAGCATTAATCTATATTTGCACCCTGCACACCCTACTGGATGAATTTTGTGATGTGGATTGAGGGTTGACATGCAATTCAGACTGGCCAGTTGCCATGTTGGTGTATGTGTGTGTGTCCTCTTGAACTTGTTTTTAGCACCCTGTTACCTTATTAAAATTGAAGCCTGGCATCCCCCATTTCCCAATGAAGAGATTGTATCAGTACAAAGATATTGTTTGAGGCTGGATGTTCACAGCCCTGTTAAATGCTGCAACTTGTTCTGGCATCAGAATTCTGTATACCTGATTTCATGTCAGATGTTTTGAAGACAGTGACAGCAGCCATGGTCCTTGGCAAGTGACAATGGAAACAAGGCACCAGGGATCCTGTTGAGGCTTTTGTCATTATTATGGGTAACTCAGCTCTCTGTCTGTCCCCATCAAATGAAAGATGAAGAATGTGTGATGCCCCAACCAAAGATGATGATGAAATAATTAGTTCTTTTGTTCTCAGGAGGCAGATACATCATTACCATGGAAAGAGCTCTTGCGGTCCTCACCAGGATCGAAGATGACGTTAAGAAGCTGAAGACGACAGATGTCAAAAAGGAGGAAGACCTTGAATATGATTTGGGACTTGTGATGGCATCAGACCCCAACCCCCTGGACCACGGTGCCATCCGGTAAGCCGATACCATCTGTAGGAATGTTATGCAGTGTCCAGGCTTCATTGCCATAATCTAGGTCCCCGTATGAGCCATCTACACTATTTCAGTATTCGGCTTTTTAGGTGACAAGAATGTCAGTATTTTGTCATGCTATTACATCCCTGGGCTGGGGTTCGCTGCTTGTTCTTCCTCTCCTTGCTCAAAATCGGCCAATCAGCACCAAACCGAGCAGCAGTCAGCCCAGCATCAAAGTGCCTCAAGCTTGACAACTAGACGGGGCAGGTCAAATGTCTGGGTGCGGCGTCAAAAAGTAACGGGTTAGCCCCAACAGATGGCAGGTGGAGACCGCTGGAGAGCCAGGATTTTCGTAGCATTGATTTATATTGACATCCTGCACATCCTACTGGATGAATTATGGACCGCCGCTCATCTGCCATAATTAGAATATCCCCAAAGTGTGCTGGTTCGAAGTTTCACGAGCGTTGATACACCCAAAATCAATGCTATTATCACATGCAGGCATTGTGTAAGATGATCTTTGGAGGGCATTAGCCCACGCATTAATTGTGAACGATCATCTTTGCGGGGCAGTCGTGATAGCTGTTGGGGCTGGCGCGGAGCGCCGTCCGCGCCCGTGCCGACGTCCGCTTTACGCCGTCGACAGGGCCGACCGCGAGCTGTACCTGCACCAGCTGGCGCGGGATAACTGCCAGCTGCTCATCAACAAGCTGTTCGAGCTGCCCAAGGAGACCAAGGACGACGTCACTGCCGTGGTGTTGCCGCCCGCTCAGATGAGGTATTGCGGAGTGTACTGCTGTCATGTCACGTGACTTACTGCCCGGTGTACTGCCGCCCAGCCGAGCTCCTGTGCAGGTTAACACAGTGCTATTCATTTGTGCGGAGTGTAAGCGTGATCTACCGACTTCGAAGTTCGGCTTCATTACGGTGATTTTGGTTGTTCGGGCTTAGGCAGATGGAGACTGACTTGCTTTAATGTTTTCATTTATTACCGAAAATCGTTTTGCGCTCAGGCAAGCTGTACGTCTGTCTTTCGCGCAGAAAAATGTGCTGGTTGGTTTGTTTTGGCGGTCAGTGGAATTAAAAGCTACTCGCATTATGTGTGCCTGTGGACAAGTGAATATCGATCTGTGTGGAAGAACAGGAAAAGGTTGTGGGATAGCACATGCCATGGCTGGCATAACCTTCCATTTTTTTTTTTTGCGTGTGGTTCGGTGTTATCGCGTTGGCTGTCATTGACTATGACACTTCCGTTTTGTAAGCTTGTCACGTCCGACACCGCGGGTGGGTTAGATAGACTGCCGACATGGATACGCCTGCTTTTTTAGTCAGAAGGCTGCGGAAGATTGGCTGTCAGGGTCTCGAGGATCATTTGAGGCAGCACAAAAATTGGCATTGTGCCCCGAGCCCCTCTTGAATCAAATCCGTGCTGAATACTTTCTTTAGGAATACGTGCGCCGTGTTCGCGGACGTTTGTACTTTCGGCAAAAGCGTCAGACCACTGAGGGCTGCTTGTTGGCAGGATACCGCGAGAGAAGCCGGTGCCGAAGCCTAAGCCGCTGAGCAAGTGGGAAGAGTACGCGAAAGCCAAGGGCATCACGCGCAACAAGAAGAGCAAGAAAGTGTGGGATGTTGAGCTGAAGGTGAGGAAACATTGCACCGCTTCACAGTTGGATGGTTCTGGTTTCCATTTGGCGCGATACGTTTGATCCCGTGTGTTCATTAACTTTTGAAACTTATGCTGCTTTAAATTTTTAGCCATGCATAGCAATGCTGGCACGCGCGCCAACCCATGTTCTGACCGGGATGAGGTCCGCATCCCTGGCTGCTCATCACAGATCCGCTGCTTAACCGCACTGGCATCTCGTGCTGGCCTTGTACTGTACTTCGCCGGTTAGTTGTGGACGAGTTCCTGGATGAGTCAGGGCTATCACCGTCCCTGCACAGCAATTCATTTTCATCGCGTCACCGCGTGCTATTGTCCTCATTGTGTCGGTCGCCGCCCTCATCGGTCCCTACTCGGCCCATACTCGGTCCCTACTCGGCCCATACTCGGTCCCTTCTCGGCCCATACTCGGTCCACACTCGGTCTACACTTGGTCTGCACTCGGTCTGCACTCAGTCCCCACTCGGTCCATACTCCGTGCACATCCGGTCTACACTCGGTTTACACTCGGTCCACACTTGGTCCCCACTCGGTTCCCGATCGGTGCCCACTCCACCTGGGCTGAGCTGCATCGATTCCTCCTCAGCGCTGGGTGCCGCGCTTCGGCGCCAAGAAGGCACAGGCGGAGCGCGAGAAGAACTGGGTGATGGAGGTGCCGGCCAACACAGACCCCAACACGGACATGTTCGCTCAGGTAAGCTGGCCGCCCGTGCGGCGCCTCTCAGCCCTCGACGCCGACGCCGGCCTGGGGGGGGGGGGGGGGGGGGGCCGGCAGCGGCAGGAGAGCGAGTGTGGAGCGGGGTTTCATCGAGCGCACGGCGGAAGCGGCGCCAGCCGAACGAAGCGATGCTCTAGGAAGATGGTGCGGGGGTGCGCGACATCGTGTTCGCGTGTTTGCGACGGGAGGGAATCCGTGTTATGGGACGTGAAAGATTTCAGAGACCGTTTTTGAAGCGCATTTGTTACGTATATGCGCGTATACCTAACTCGCTTACGTCATCGCCGCGGTGCTAATAGCGCTTGAGTTGTGGCGATCATGATCACGCATCTGCATCTTCAATCAGATGTGTGTGTTTTTCACACTGGAGGCTGCCGATCGGTGTCAGGGAGGGAGGGAAGACTGGGAGTTTTCTCAATTGTGTCCTTACACCGCAACCCCGTGTCTGTAGGCGACCGAGAAGAAGCGCGAGCGCGTTGCCAAAAACGAGCTGCAGCGGCTGCGCAACATCAAGCGCAACATGAAGGTGCCAACGGTCGGGGTCACGCCCAAGGACGTCTCGAAGAGCAGCACGTCAGAGGTAGGGCGGCCGACCTGAGCACATCTTAATGACACCATGCCCGGTTCGTTAACGTCTAGGCTATTGGTAATTGAGCTGGGTGATGTGCCATGCAATGTGTCTTCATCGTCGGACGCACCGTTGTGCTCAAATGCGCTATGTTGCCACCACATTTCGTAAAAATGTGCTCGATGTGCTGTTGATGGAGGAGTGGCCGGGCGTCCATGCCTCCTCCCCACTCGTTGCCAATTGACTTTCACTGCACCCTTCACGCCGCCCTTGTCACAACGTCACTCCGCACACTTCTGACGTCGCTCTCTGCTCTCCTGACGTCACTTTGCCTACCTCTGACGTCACTCTGCCTGCCCCTGACATCACTGTCTACCTCTGATGCCATTCTGCCCACCTCTGACGTCATTCTGCCTACCTTTGACGTTACCCTGCCTACCTCTGACATCACTGTCTACCTCTGATGCCATTCTACCCACCTCTGAAGTCATTCTGCTTACCTTTGACCTCACTCCGCCTACCCCTGACGTCACTGTGCCTACTTCTGACGTCACTGTACCTACCTCTGATGTCCTCTGCTTACCTGTGACGTAATTCTGGGTACCTCTGACGTCACTTCGTCTACCTCTGACTTAATTCTGCCTACCTCAGCCGTCACTCTGCCTACCCCTGACGCAATTCTGCCTACTTCTGACGTCACGCTGTCTATCTGACGTCACTGCTTACCTCGGACGTTACTCTGCCTGCCTCTGACGTTACGGCGGCCGGCAGCTGACGGAGGCGGCGGCGCTGGCGCGGCGCAGCACGGCCTCGCTGGGTCAGTTCAGCCGCAAGCTGCCGCGCGACGCGCCGACCAAGGAGCGCGGCCGACGCCGCCAGTTCGGCCCGTCCGTGGGCGACACGCGCGGTGAAGTGCAGGGCCAGCTGGAGCTGCTGCAGACGCTGGGCCGGCGGCCGGCCGGCGGCGCCGTCGACGCCGAGAAGGCGGCCAACCGTGTCATCCATCAGGAGCAGCGCGAGTGAGTGTCGTGTGCTCGCAGCCGCAGCAGAGTTAGAGTTAGGGTTACAGTTAGGCAGCAGACCGGGCTTCGGTGTTCCGCCGAGATCGTTGCCTGTGCTGGGAGTTGGGATGTCAGACCATGCAGAGTCTGAGGTAGGCTGTTGCACTGGAGACAGCTGCAGGAGGCAGTTGTATTAGTTGGTGGTTCCCAGTTGTGTAAGGAATCTCAGAATGTGTTACAAAAACGAGGGACTGTTCACGAATTTGTGCATCTTTGTCGTGCTGTGACCAGCTGTACCTTGCCGTCAAATAATCCTTGTTCCCTTAGGCTATTTGGTTGCAACATCAGATTGGCATAATATTTTTTTATCGCGTGGCTGATGTGGTATGAAGATAAGATTGCGAAGCTCCAACTGCGTCACCGTGGGTGATTGTTCCCCTCCCTCCCGCAGACGGGCGGCCGGGAAAGCCGACGCCAAGCCAAAGAAGGGCAAGAAGAGATGGATTCCCAACACAAAGAAAGGAGAAAAGCAGAAAAAGGCGATCGCCAAGAAAGCCGGAAAGGGCAAAGCTGGGAAAGGAAAGAAGGGGAAAGGACGATAAGGTGTTGGTGTGCGGGGTATTTTCGGAGATCATGGTGTTCGTGGAAAGTGTTGTTGCAGTATGTGCTATTTCCCCGCCCCCGACCCCACCTCCCTGAGCACAGGGCGAGCGCCGTCGGCTGACGTGGCGTGGATGTTGACTGCGCTCCGCCGACCCGGGCTTATTCCACCGACCCGGCTGTGCTCCGAAGATCTGGCCGTGCTCCGAGGACCTAGCTGTGCCCCGAGGACCCGACCGTGCTTTGCGGACCCGGCTGTGCTCAGTGGATCTGGCATGCGGCGCGGTCGGCTTTATCGCCCATCCCTGACAATATCCTCAGGCCCCGGAAGGCGCGCGTGGTCGGAAGGGGGGCCACCAGCTGGAGGTGAGGATGGCCCGGCTGGCTGCTCGAGTTCAGGTTGGAGGAGAGCCATCAGCTGGGGAGGAGGGTCCGGCTGCCCGAGGTTAGGTCAGAGAGGGACCATCAGCTGGGGAGGAGGGCCCGGCTGCCCGAGGTTAGGTCGGAGGGCAGCCATCATCTGATGAGAAGGGCCTGGCTGCCCGAGTTGAGGTGAGCTGCGGCTGAAATACCTGGACTGGTGACGCTGCCAACGTTTGCCCCGCATGGTTTTGGCAGAGATGTAGATGGCGCCACATGTTGATCATGATCAGCTGGCCCTGCGCTGTTGTCCGGTTCGGCTTGTGAATACATCCATGAGTCTTAGCCATGTGTCGTGATGGAGGGTACGGGCGCGAGAATAGGGGACTGAAGCGACATGGTGCTGGACGGAATGCGTTTCAGATCTCACGTTGGCAGGTGTGCGTTCGTGGACGCACCTTTTAGTCGCGCTCTTTGCGGACCCAGGACGCATATGCCAAGCAGAGTGGGGCCTGGGGGACCGATTTCCCAACTCAATTTAAATTGACACTGGGCGCTGGTTGCTAAGAGGACGAATGGCCATGTTTTCCCCCTATTTTGGAGGATTTTCAACCGTTACCGCTAACGAGATCCTCCATCGGCTCCCACTTTCCTTGGAGGAATTTCACCAATCGACCTTGGCGGCCTCGTTCGTCTGTTAACAATCAAAGAAGTGCCGTTCGAAGAAAGCATGTCTATGAGCGTGCATCTCAATCTAAACCATTCGGGTACATGCGCGGGTGACTGACCTAGTTTAAGAAAAACCATTTCGTCGTCTTCAATCGGACTAGGTCGCCATTTTGGCTTGTGTGCGTATATCATTTTTTCGTCAAAGCTCGAGCCAGGGGTGCTCTCTTGGCTTCGATCCCCCCTCATTCGATACATTCGGCCGGCCGAATGGCGAATACAGCACGTACTGGCTACGGCCTGGCTGGTGTGGGATGGCTCTGGCACCTGGCATACCCTCCCGTAGTCCTCGTAAGGGAGCCCTGCCAACTGGCGAATACAGCACGTACTGCCCCGGCTTGGCTGGTGTGGGGTTTGCTCTGGCACCTGGCATACCCTCCCGTAGTCCTCGTAAGGGAGCCCTGCCGACTGGCGAATACAGCACGTACTGCCCCGGCTTGGCTGGTTTGGGGATCGCTCTGATAGCTGCCATGCCTTCCCGTAGTCCTCGTAAGGGAGCCCTGCCAACTGGCGAATACAGCACGTACTGGCCACGGCTTGGCTGGTTTGGGGATCGCTCTGATAGCTGCCATGCCTTCCCGTAGTCCTCGTAAGGGAGCCCTGCCAACTGGCGAATACAGCACGTACTGGCCACGGCTTGGCTGGTTTGGGGATCGCTCTGATAGCTGCCATGCCTTCCCGTAGTCCTCGTAAGGGAGCCCTGCCAACTGGCGAATACAGCACGTACTGCCCCGGCTTGGCTGGTGTGGGGTTTGCTCTGGCACCTGGCATACCCTCCCGTAGTCCTCGTAAGGGAGCCCTGCCGACTGGCGAATACAGCACGTACTGCCCCGGCTTGGCTGGTGTGGGGTTTGCTCTGGCACCTGGCATACCCTCCCGTAGTCCTCGTAAGGGAGCCCTGCCGAATGGCGAATACAGCACGTACTGCCCCGGCTTGGCTGGTGTGGGGTTTGCTCTGGCACCTGGCATACCTTCCCGTAGTCCTCGTAGGGGAGAGAGGGAAGCCGTCCTTTGCCTACAAAAATATATGTACAGATCAGACCTAAATCACAAAAATAATACACAGAGAGCGGCGTCGGTTCTTCCCCAATCGGCGTTCAAACGATGTTGCTATTTGTGAACAGCGTATATTTGTAGTTCAGCCCTGCTGATTTCACCCGTATTTGTAGTTCAGCCCTGCTGATTTCACCCGTATTTGTAGTTCAGCCCTGCTGATTTCACCCGTATTTGTAGTTCAGCCCTGCTGATTTCACCCGTGATTTCGAACTACTGAGACCCCAGTCATCACGGCTGTATCTTTACTGGTTTGGTCCGGTTTGGACCGGTTTGGTCGTGCGACAGGACGGAGACACGAAGCAGCACATTACGGAGGGTAACCCGGTCTCTCTAGCGATGCCCACATCCAGACACTGTGTGTGTGATGACGGTAGATACAAAACGCGTGTCGAGATATCTGTGCGTTCATTATGACGTCACAGCGGACAGTCTTCTACGTTCCTGAGCTGAACTATTGGGATGTCAAACACAGCGTAACAATCCCATCGTATTACATTTGATCGCACTGCTCTGATTTGTACACTGATCGATACGGCGAAGCTATGCCTCAATCGTCTCACGTCATATGGCACTCCAGCAAATCGCGCCCAAGATAATAAACGGCATGTGAACGGAACGGAAACGGGCTGAACGGAGCAACACGATGCCGTTTCGCTTTGAGGCTGGGTTTGGTGTCATAGTTGTACTTCAGTATCCAAATACGAAGGCAAGCGGTCTGTGGTATTCACAAAGATGCACGCTAGCATGTTCATTCGGTCTGAATCAGATATATCACGACGTGTTTTCGAGATCATACACGTACATAAAGCATACACCAGCGTGCGTAGACATGGTTTGCTTACAGACGAAGAACAGAAAGTGAAAATTGTTTATCTTTATATAATCAGCCAGCTTTTTCGTCATGCGTGAAGGAAATGAAAGTGCCTACATCCCATGATTCCAAAAACAATCAAGTTCGGGGGGGGGGGGGGGCAGCAAAGCATGACGTTTCCAACAAGCCGCCACACCTAAACATCATATTGCACATAATTGTATGTGTACACGGACCTCCTGTTTCGCGTTACATCTACCGCCGCAGGTATGCCCGCTCACAACTGGCGTGTGATCAGCACAGCCCTGGCCTCCATTCACCTCCCTTCACAAGCTAACCTCACCCTCAGGCCTATCATCACGTCTCACACGTGGCCACGTGACGCCCGGCACTAGGCCAACTGCAGCACAAGGTGTTCTGACAGGTGATGAAGAGATCGGCTGTGTTCGCTCAGCAGATATGTGGATGTCACCATGCTGCTGCAGGCAGCGTTCCCGCCATGTTTGGCGGCGCACTCGCAGCAGGCTGCTGCTGGTATTACCAGCGAGCTTTGACATGAGCCGACAGAAGCCGCTGAGGGGGAGCCGCTGGTGGGACTCTCCCTCTCGCCTCAGCCGACAGACACCGCTGAAGCGGTGCCGTGAAAAGATGAAAGGACGTCGCTGGGAACCTCTCACACGAGCGGCACCTGACATTAGAGGTGGGCGCCGCTGAAGGGGTGCCACCCTCTGCCACCCTCTCATATCAGCAGACAGACGCCGCTGAAGATGTGCCACCCTCTGCCACCCTCTCACATCAGCAGACAGACGCCGCTGAAGATGTGCCACCCTCTGCCACGCTCTCATATCAGCAGACAGACGCCGCTGAAGGGGTGCCAACTTCTGCCACCCTCTCACATCAGCAGACAGACGTCGCTGAAGAGGTGCCGCCCTCTGCCACCCTCTCATATCAGCAGACAGACGCCGCTGAAGGGGTACCACCTTCTGCCACCCTCTCACATCAGCAGACAGACGCCGCTGAAGCATATCAGCAGACAGACGTCGATGAAGGGGTGCAACCCTCTGCCACCCTCTAACATCAGCAGACAGACGTTGCTGAAGGGGTACGACCCTCAGCCACCCTCTCATATCAGCAGGCAGACGCCGCTGAAGGGGTGCCACCCTGTGCCACCCTCTAACATCAGCAGACAGACGCCGCTGAAGGGGTGCCACCCTGTGCCACCCTCTCACATCAGCAGACAGACGCCGCTGAGGGGGTGGCGCCGGTGCGGCACTATAACCAGAGGCCGCGATTTCGACTTGTACTGGATGTAGGCGGGTGCCACCGGGGCCAGCTCCACCGGCTCGCTCGGCTGCACCTCGTGCACGAAGTAGGTGGACATCATGCCCTTCCCCTTCACCGGGATCTGGCCGCGCCGCTCGAAGAAAAAGCGCGGGTTGGACCGCAGACACCTGGCGACAGCGGCTACCGCTGACCCGGTGTCGGCGGAGATGTCTGGACGGCGTCAGCCAGACGCGTCGGCGGACATGGCGCACGGATTATCGTGACAGAAGCAGGGCCATAACGGGACGCACTCTACATAGTCGGCGAATGGTGATGCATCATAACGATTAAGCAAATAATACAGAATTAAATCAAACCACAAAATTGTGATTTATTCCCAATTCTGCACGCAATCATGCCGGCACTGCGGATGAAGAAACTGACCGCGCTAACGTGCTGTGACTCTTGCCAGTACGGCTGACTCGCGTATACACGCCGTGGCTATATCCGCGGCAGCTGACTCACGTTTAGGTGCAGTGGCTGACTCACGCGCGGGTGCAGTGGCTGACTCACGTGTAGGTGCGGTGCTTGACTCACGTGTAGGTGCAGTGGCTGACTCACGTGTAGGTGAAGTGACTGACTCACGTGTAGATGCAGTGGATGACTCACGCGCAGGTGCAGTGGCTGACTCACGTGTAGATGCAGTGGCTGACTCACGTTTGGGTGCAGTGGCTGACTCACGTTCAGGTGCAGTGGCTGACTCACGTTCATGTGCAGTGGCTGACTCACGTGTAGATGCAGTGGTTGTCTCACTGAGGGTGCAGTGGCTGACTCACGTTCATGTGCAGTGACTGACTCACGTGTAGGTGCAGTGGCTGATGTGGACGTGACCGGACAGGCCGTGCGACTCCATGCGGGAGGCGGTGTTGACCGTGTCGCCGAAGAGACAGTAGCGCGGCATCTTGACGCCCACGATACCGGCCACCACCGGGCCCGTGTGCATGCCCACCCGGATCTGCGGCCGCGGACGGGCAGTTGGTGCACCGCGGCGCAGCGCCACGCCGCTCACGCTCGCGCGCCGGCAGAGACCGACCGCCGCTGGGCGTCGCCGGCCCGAGGGCGCGGCTTGGCTCCGCCTCTCCGGCTTCACAGGTCTGTCGAGGGGTCTGACGGGGCACTCACAGCAGGCACCTAGCTGGGGCAGGGAGGGAAGGAGGGGGAACGGTTGCGCCCTCTGAGGTTAAGACAAGATTTTGAGCGATTTCCCGAAAATTCGGTCCAACTTCGTAGGAGTTGGAACAAAATTTGATATTTGCCCCCCCCCCGCTCCGAGACAACTGTTGACTACGTGCTTGGCTCAGAATTCTATTAAAAGGTCTACGGAAGCTAAGAGTTAAGAACGGGGGTGACAAAAGATGTGACGTTTCCTTCGCTCACAGTGCACATGCTTGCGTCACATGCTTGTTGTACCACGTGTTCCACTTGTGAATTTGGACGAGGGATACTTGATTTAATGGACGCGATGCAGGTCGTAGGTCGCGAGCTTTTCCACGAAATATCACCGACGGCGGTGATCCCGCTGGCGCTCAGACGTCCTGGCGGCACTGGGATTCGAACCCCAGCCCTCAACGTAACAGCCCAAAACACGCGACACTCCACCTCCAACAATGTCACACGGGAATCATCTAACCACGTCGTCCTACTCACGCGCCCTCCCGCCCTCGCACCGCCTCCCGCCGCGGCTTACACGCACCTGCACCTGCTTGTCCGTGGTGGGGACTAGCACATGACCTGCGCCACGGATCATCTGGTGCGCCTGCGTGGCCACCAGGGCGGCGTGCTCGGAGTTCACCTCTGGACAGCCTCCCACCACCATGTACGCGTCACCAATGGTCTCCACCTGTCGGGGAGCAGGTCAGTTCACCACAGGACAGCACCGTGTACGTGGGTACGTGTCACATGTACGTGGCAGGGGGGCTAGTGCTGCAGCTAGAGGGGCGCCAAGGTCGTGCTTTGCCACCCTGTATATTCGACGAAAGCGTAAGGAAACCAACCCGTTTTGTTTCTGTTTAGAGCTGTCGTTATGAAATCGTGTTTTGGCCTTGCTTTAGTTCAGAAATATCTTACTTTTTACAGATATAGGTCATATCGCATGGCAGAAGTACGACACATTTACATATTTGCTGTGGAGAAGCATACGTGATCAACTGAACCGGCCTTCTAAGATGCTCGGGATTTGGTGGTCAATATTTGCAATTAACAAAAACCCATCAAAACCGGGGTCTCAGAAAGTTGAGTGAAAGTTTTCTCATGGTAACCAAAATGCCCAGTTACTTCGGAACAAGATATTCCTCAGGTTATGCGTTTTCTGCGAAGAAGGTAAAAAGGAAGTTGCGAACAACCAATATTTCGTACGGAATACTTTGTCAAGACGAAATTTATGCTGTTTCAGTCGGATATTGATGCACAAAACATACAGGCTTTTTTGCTATATTTGATGAAGGGTCAGAAGTTGTGAAACACCAAGATGGCGTGAGGCATTCACACAAGGAAAAGCGAGAATTACCGCATGAACGTAAGATAATTTCTTAACTTAACCTTATTTCATGTTTAACTTTGTTCTATCTTATAGTTTTTATAATAATACATTTCTTTATTGATTATCGTCGTTGCACCCTTTCTGAACGAACTGCACAAAAAGGCCTCCACGTGGACGATGACTCGGTTTGACACGCGCTCGGGTGAGGGTGAAATTGATCCCCCGAAGGTTTTTCCAAAATGGTTTCCGAACGGCGCGGCGAAGCCGCGCGAAATTTTGTACAGCTATAGACAATTGAATAGCAGGTCGTTTGAAATCACAAATTAAGATGTACCTTGTAAGGTCACTGACCTATGGCAGGTCAAAGTCAGGCCATGGTTTCAGCGAAGGCAATTTCTAGGGAATCCTTTAATTTGATCCAACAACAGAGTGTTAGATGAAGCCATACATCTCTGAGTTGCTTTCTTAGGCAACACAACAGTTGAATGAGCAAATTACCTTGACCTAAGTTCAGGTATGAAGGTCATACCAAGGTATAAACCAACCTGTCTTGTTACTCTACGGCTTGCCGTATGAGATAGTTTCTGGTGGTCATTTCGAGTTTATTGGTAGCAGAAACCGCATTACACATCTTCCATGGACTTCTTTGAGGCCAGAATAGATCATTGACCTAAAATTACCCAGGTCAGCATTTTGTTTTAGAAACATACTGCCTGGCGTAATCTTTGTCACTTAGTCAAATGCAAAACTCAAAGCAATCTGGTATGATTTTGTTCACCTTGACCTTAAAAAGGTCAAACAAGGTGATTGACCGTGAATGAAAATGTGGCCTTTTGCTTAGCAACGGTTATCTAGGTTCTGAGGGCACTTTGGAGACGGACCTGGAACTTGACCTTATTATTTGACCTTTTTAACCCGAAGGTCGCGACCTAGCACCCTGAAACTTTGACCTAAATGAGTTCACGTACAGGTCAACACACCCTGTAAATTTGGTGTCTCTACTAGCTTTCTTAGTTCCCGAGATCTCAGGGGGGTCAAATTGCCCCCCCCCCCCACCCCCCACCCGAGCGAAGGGTATCTAGCCGGCCACCCGGGCGCATGTTAAGAGCGAGTGTGTCGGGTAGCGTTAAGTGTCGACATGGCGCACGCGCATTCAGCTGCGCTACGCAGACCATGTGACCAGCGCGTCAGAGGTAGCACCATTAAAAACGTGATATGCAGAGCGGCAGTTGCACTGTAGGTATTCGCCCATATATTTGCGTTGCGCAAATCGCACCAATTTACAACTAGTGAAGATTAAACAGAAGTTGCTTCAACACAAATGCAATATCATATTTTTCTTATCATACTTGCCCATACGCTACGAAGGCGCTCGTTGCAATATCGTTTCTTTGACGCGTATTCTCTTGGGTCCTATTCCAATCCTGGCCGAGTCAAGTTTACCGGCGAAATTTGACAAGCCGTGGAGTGGGGTAGCTGATGTTAGATTAGCTTGGAACCTGACTGGCGATCAGGCAACGAAATGCGTCATTTTGACGCTGGAATAGTTGGTCTTAGAGTTATCAAGCAAGTCCTTAGCCTCTTTTATGATAATCGTCCAGCCTACCTCGTCGTCACCCATTAAACGGGCACCACAAAACTGCACGCTGGCTTAGCACTCACACTGCCGGGCCGGCTACTGACCTTATACACGTTGTTGTGCTCAGTCAGCTGATCGAAGTAGGTGTACAGCTGGTTGAGCAGCTGGACCACTTGGACAGGTGTGCAGCTGGCCGCAATCTGGGTGAAGGTCACGATGTCGCTGAAGAGGACTGCCGGCAGATGGGATGCGGTGGCGTGCTCTGAAGCGCGCTATTGTCAATGGAGGCTGGGTGGACAATGGAAAATTATGCCCGCGCAAAGAAAACTGGCAGCTCTCACTCAGACGAGGCACTTCCGGCAAAAACACTCCCCGGCCTCCAGTCTAGGGAGCCTGAACATATCACGATCCGTAAAGAAAGCTGCAGGCAGACGCTGGAGCATATTCTCCAGCATCGCCAACGCGCTGGCACTCAACGGAGGTTCGACACAGTAAAACGAATGGGAGCCACATATTATGGAAGCAGCCTTTAGCGTGCTGAAGCAGTGCCCCTAATGTCGCTGAACAACGGAGCATGGTGGCATGGAAGCACATGCCGAGAGCTGTCGGCAGGAGCGGAGAAATGGGTTGAAGCAGGGCTTTCTGATCCAAGCTTCACTAAGACCCGATACATGCCACCCCGTGATAGCTGTCAGCCGGCACGAGGTGCGTTCTGCTGAGACTCGCCACATGACACCCCGTGATGAGGACTGTCGACTGGCGCTGAGTATGGTCTGCTGAGGCTCGACACATGGCATCCCGTGATGAGGACTGTCGACTGGCGCTGAGTACGGTCCGCTGAGACTCGGCACATGGCATTCCGTGATGATAACTGTCGACTGGCGCTGAGTATGGTCCGCTGAGACTCGACACATGACATCCCGTGATGAGAACTGTCGACTGGCGCTGAGTATGGTCTGCTGAGACTTGACACATGACACCTCGTGATGAGAACTGTCGTCTGGCGTTGGGTATGGTCTGCTGAGGCTCGCCACATGACACCCCGTGATGAGAACTGTCGACTGGCGCTGAGTATGGTCTGCTGAGACTCGCCACATGACACCCCGTGATGAGGGCTGTCGACTGGCGCCGAATATGGTCTACTGAGACTCGCCACATGACACCCCGTGATGAGAACTGTCGACTGGCGTTGGGTACCTGTGTTCAGAAGCAGTGCTTGGAAGCCATTGTTTGATGGATACTGGACTCGTCGAATTACTCGTGGAAATTACACGTGAGCTAAATGCCAGAAGCGTCAGGGTATGTTTTCAGCAAGGTGCATTTCAGTCGGCTGAAGCTGATGCTGACACTTTCTGGTTTTTATCGGTTAAAAATGACATAAACTGGCAAAAACTCACCAAGCCAAAGCACGTCTCGATTTTCAGCTACCTTGGCATATTCTGATTACATCTTTTCCTGTCCAACCGAAATATCAGTAGCAGGACGCAGGTATAAAACGGTAAAACATGTCGCATATTTCCTATAATAGGTTTACAAATAAGTATTGGGGCGCATGAGCTAAGACCAATGGCCATGGATCGTAATTCGCAACTAATTCTTTCACAATCAGCTGTAATATGGTACCACCCGACCTGGACATATTAACATGGATTAATCACCTATTTGATGCCTGAAATTTTGCAGGTGAAGCAGGTAAGAGCTCCTAAGATTAAATGATGCTGCATTGTTGTCTGTCTTCATGCCTGGTACATTTTTAAAGTATAGTTTTAGGCTTGCTTTGCAATCTGGTATTTACATCGCGTATTTTTGTCACATTCATATCCGACAATGTTAGGGTGTGTAATGTTAGTTGGAACTGCTTTTGTGAGGTCCTTCCGCTTTATAAGGAAATTTAGCTAACGGGCTTTTCATGAGGGATGCTCGTCTATCATGAAAAGTACCGTTTGATAGCAATCGCTGACCACTTATCAACTGTTGGGCTCCTAATACTTAAATAAACGCCAAGTTTCATGAACATAAACAGTGGTCGGTTTCATCAATCTCCTTAACCGGGCAGGGGGTACTAAACGAGTGGTGTGGACGAGGGGGAGGCTAATGGTACCCCGTTGGAGGTGATGAGAAACTACTGTGGCTGACGTTCCAGGCCTTTTTTGGAGGCTCATGGTGCTCGCAAGAGCTCTAAAACATAAAAAGCGGAGCCCACGAGGCATCACGATAGTCCCGAGCTTAACGAGTCCTTCTGATCTCAAAAGCATTGCCCCTGTAGCAACTAAGAGGAGCCCTTGGCTTCAAGGACCGCCAACAGCTGAATGACCCACTCTTGGGCGGAGTCCTGGCCACGCCACTGGGACCTACAATGCTGTTGGCATCAGTAGTTAAGTCTACAGGATCACCGTGTACAGCGCGAGCTCTGACACGGGCCCGACCGACAACACCCTGGACCGACACTGCCAGACCGGCGCCAGGAGCGCCAGCTGACGACGCCGCCCCGCTGACTCGTCACTCACTCGTAACCTCATCGAACGTCTCCTGCACGGGCTCGTCACTCACTCGTAACCTCATCGAACGTCTCCTGCACGGGCTCGTTGCGCTTCAGCTTGACGGCCACCAGCGGAGGGATCATGGAGTGCAGCAGCTCGTCCGTGCGTCGCATCTCCTTCTGCAGCGCGGTCGCTGTGCCGGCCAGCTCCGAGGTCGTCTTTCTCCAGCTGCTGCCTGCCGTCGCCGGGGGGCGGGGGAGGAGCAGTTATGTGCAGCTGGTGCCAGTCGCCGCGCCAGCAGGCCGCTCGAATGGCCTGATGGTGAGGAGGGTGAGGAAGGGCTGTGTGTGTGTGTGTGTGTGTGTGTGTGTGTGTGTGTGTGTGTGTGTGTGTGTGTGTGTGTGTGTGTGTGTGTGTGTGTGTGTGTGTGTGTGTGTGTGTGCGTCATTGGGACTTTATTACGCACTCAGCTGCTGAGGCTTCATGGCGTCGCCTGCATCTCACCCTGGCAGACCGGTGGGCACCGCTGGGAACCAATGCCCGTACCTCTGGTTTCTCAGACGCGCAGTGGTTATAGGAAGGGCTATCTTCACGCGTATCTCACGTTTGTCAATGATGTGTTGTAGTGTTAAGAAACGCTCTGCTGCTGTGGGGAATTTCCTCTACGAGTGCTGGTGCTACCGCATCAGTCGCTTTGTTTTCACTGCCGTGAGTTGGTAATAGCTAAGATATATCTTTTAATCGGTCTTTAAGATGGTGAACAAAGCAGAGATCGTAACACGTGGGACCTGGCCGATGTGTGTATAAATACGCACCAGACCAACACACCGTGCATTGATCTAAACCCTATCATACAACCATACGATACAAAACCAACGTGACCAGCCTCAAGCATCCCCCCACCCAGATGTCCTGCTATCGCGTCGTGCATCGCACTGCATCGCCTTGTCTTCGGGGAGCGTGGTGTGCTACCCTCTTTTTCGGCCGGCGCCGGCTGTTGTCGGCCAGGCCCGGCGGAGGCGTCCACCTCTACTGACATGACGTCGAACTCGATGCCGCGCTGGTCCTTGAGCAGGATGAGATCGCGCGTAGAGTCGTTGGCTCGGGATGTCCGAGATCTTCAGTGCCATCCGCTCCAGGTCGCGCACACTGCGCGCCAGCGGCGAGCCCAGGTACAGGAACAGGGGGGCGTCGGTCAGCTCCAGCGGCGCCCCGTCCGAGGGCGGCAGCCATGCCCACGATGCTGCCTGCCGCCGGGCATGAACAGCGTGAGCTGGACCGCGGCGCAGTCAGCTGCTGAACCGTCACAATCAGCTGGTGAACCGTCACAATCAGCTGCTGAACTGTCACCAATCAGTTGCTAAAACCGTCACAAACCAGGTGCTGAACTGTTACAATCAGCTGCTGAACCGGTACAATCAGCTGCTGAACCGTTACAATCGGCATTTGAACCGTTACAAGCAGGTGTTGGGCCGTTACAACCAGCTGCTGAACCGTCACAATCAGCTGTTGAACGGTGTGCGGCATCTTACGCTTGTCGAAGGCACGGTGCTTTCGATTGCAGTGATCCCGATTCCAGTTCGACACTGCCTGCGCGCCCTACACAAGGCTGAAGCTCAACAACGGATAGAACATCAGACTTTCTCCTCTGTGTGCTGATTTGATCACGCACGTGGTAAATTTCAAGATGAGAAAGTTTATCTGTCCGTGATGATGACAAGGCCATCCGATTCCCCGACCTCTGGACGCGCAAGTTATAATCACCGGCCACCACACCTGAATAAACACGTGCTGATGATGTTAACTGAGCCATTCACCGACCTGAGCACCGCCCGTGGGTGAGCTCCAGGCACCGCCAGCGGTACACGGCATGCATCACAATGAACACCGAATCTGATCCGACACTACACCGCAGCGCCAGTCGCCGTTGTCCCACACAGAACATGCCCACACGAGGACGCCCAAAGCCGCCGCCCCCCCCCCCCCCCCCCCCCCCCCCGGGTCGGCAGCGCCTGCTGTCGCACCTTTCAGACAGAAAAAACCTCTTGCCGCTGCGCGTGACCTTGCGGTACTCCAGCTGGAACACGAGGTTGGAGAAGCGCTCGATGTTGGCCACCGAGAGCGTGACCTCGGGCCAGGTCATGCAGAAGACGTGGTCGAGCCGCGCGCCCTCCAGCTGCGTCTCTGGGATCTGCGCGCCGAGGCCGGCTCCCGTCTGCAGGATAGTCAGCCGTCTGCGGCAGACACCGCCGGCCGTGAGCGCCGGCGGCACACCGCCGTCGGCAGTGTGCGACTGGAGGATGGTGAGATGGGGGGGGGGGGAGGGGGAGGCGATGATAGGATGGGGTCTGGACTGTTCCAGGCGGGATGCAAAAGTTGAGGGCATGCCGCCATTCGCCCTGTCCGCCTCCCAGGCCGGCTATCCGCCCCTGGATGCCATCTTCAGACGATGGCTCTAGTTTTCCTGGAGCTGACTGTTTCCGAAGAACAGAAACTTCCTATCCCGACCTCCATCTGTCAGCGCAATCCATACTGCAGCATGGACTAATGCGTTAGTAGGGCTCCCATCCAGACTGTTAACATGGACTAGTGCGTTAGTAGCTCGCCTCCAGACTGTAACCATGGACTAGTGCGTTAGTAGGCTCGCATCCAGACTGTAGCATGGACTAGTGCGGTTAGATAGCTCCCATCACCATGACTGTTAGCCCTGGACTAGTGCGTTGGTAGCTCCCATCCAGACTGTAGCATGGACTAGTGCGTTAGTAGCTCCCATCCAGACTGTAGCATGGACTAGTGCGTTAGTAGCTCCCATCCAGACTGTGGCATGGACTAGTGCGTTAGTAGCTCGCGAATGACCCAGAACGCATCTGAGAAAATGCGGATGCCAGACAGATGCAAAAGTTTGTACCGAATCTTTGGAAGGGACCTGAATCAGGGTTTATAAAAAGATGCATAAATTCCTTCAAAGACCTTCCTTCAAAAGACCTTTAAAAGACCAACAGAGAGTATCTGGGATCTATCCAAATGTTTGGTAGGATCCCTCTGGATCCGAGGGTTAGCATCTTTTAAAAGCAGATGAAATGCAAGACTCGCGAATTCGTGTCACATTCATCACATCACCTAAACTAGTGCAGTGCCTGACATATGTGGAGAATGCAGAACAGGCTCATGACTCAACGAACGCGCTCATCATGGCTCTCCGGCAGCCTGCTACTAGCACGCCATCGGGTGGAAAAATTTGAGAATTTGAAAAAGAAATTTGAGAATTTTGAGAACTTGTGAATTTGACTCCCGAAGGCCTTTTCAAGGTAGCTTTCGAGCAACGCGGAACAGCCACGCTAAACTTTGGAAAGCTGTGTAAGTCTTTTGGAATAACAAAATTCGGTGCAACTTGTAAGGTCGCTGACCTTTTGTGGGTCAAAGTTCCGTTATGGTTGCCAGTGAACCTAAAGAATTGTTCATGTGATGCGGGCAACGGAGTGCAGACGTAGTCATACGACTTTAACATAGTTTCTCAGACAATTGGGCTATTGGACTTTGGATTACGACCAGTTCCATTTCTTTGGGTCACGTGTGAAGGTGAGACCAAGATCAAAACCAATGTGCTTTTTGCTGGTTAGCATCCTTCACGGGGCGGTGCTTACATCCATTTTGAATTTATTCATCACAACAAACGCCAACACATGTGTTATTTGACTTCATGAAGGTCACGGGAGGTTAATGACCTAAATGCCCACCAATCTCTTGCTTTTGAGGAGCACGCTTCCCATGATAGTAATAAGTGCCGTTTGTAAATTCAAATTTGAAAAAATCTCTAAATTTTTTAGCCAATTTCACCTTCCACCAATCAATTAGGTCACGGACCTGATATTCATACCAGTGGTACTTTGTTTATAAGACGCACCGAACTTGGCTGTGTGAGCAGATCTGAGAGCACCGCGGACACTGATTTGGAGCTTAATCTTGCTGGACCTTTTCGACCCGAAGGTCATCGCCTAGGGCCCTCAAAGTTTGACTTGAATGAGTTAGCATAGAGCTCTATCTACCCTCGGAATCTGGTGTTTCTAGCTTTCTCGATTTTTGAAATCTCTTGGGAGATCTTCGGGTGGATGTGGATCGGATTGAACCCCACCCACTCAAGGAGTGTCACAAGAACTGGGCACCCCGGGCGCGTGATAAAACTGACGCCGTCACCTGATTTTGGCGCACAATGCGTGCTAACCTGCGAGCCAAACCACAGGTACGTGCATCCCAAATGACGCAAACTAACAGACCAGGCCCTCGGACTAATGTCAGGATGCGGATTTGGCCCGCCAGTCGCTAGATTGAACCGTAGCTGTGTGGCACAAACTCCTGCATGGTCCTGGTCCTGATCCTGGTCTTGCATAGTCCTGGCCCTGGTCCTGGTCCGGAATGGTCCAGAATCCTCCTGCTGTTGATCACCTTTGTGCAACATAACCTTCTTGACGTTCTTCATGCAGCAAAGTGCGAGTTCTTGTCTTTGACCTCATCATGCAGCTGTCGGTAAGCTTCAAAGCGTTCGAAGCTTCTAATGGGTGACTCCAGGCGCGACGAAAAAAGCCGCGTTAGCCTCTGTCATGCAAGGATGTTTCTCTGTCAGATGCGTGCCTTAGAAACCATGTCGCTGCCTTTCCGGGGAAGCTGTCTGCTGACTTGGGCGTCTCTCCCATGCAGTCTGCAGACCATACGCAGTGGTCGCTGGTTCCCGCAACAGCACCATCACCGCAGCGGCTGTGGTGATGGTACGGTACGTATGGTATGGATGGTACGGTCTTCAGGATGGTACGGCTGCCGTGTCATCCCTGCAAACCGGACGGGGATTCCTTCGACTTTTCACGCCGCCCACTCCCTGCGCGATGGGGTTCTCTCTCCTGCTGAGTGGCAGCCGCGCCGTCACTCGGTCGACACACGACGAGCGATGCTCGTCACAGAGTCACAGTTCCAAATATCACCGCGAGCGTCACGAGAAATGGTGACCGATCGTAGGAATCGGGCATCATCTGGCAACTGGCATCATCTGGTATCTGGTATCATCCGGTATCTGGTAGCATCTGACATCTGCTATCATTAGACATATGAAGGCATCTGGTATTTGGTATCATCTGACATCTGATATCACCTGGCATGTGGAATCATCCGGTATGCGATATCGTCTGTCATCTGGCATCATCCTGGCATCTGACGTCATGTCACTGGCATCACTGAACGCTGGAGTGCAAAGTCAGTCATGCTGACTGGCAATGCCGATGAGCCGTCGCCCCGCCCGCTGGGTCCGATGTCATCCTCGCATCAGTGGCGGCACCTGAGCCTGCAGCCGCAGCTGACTCTGCTGGTGAGACACTGACGACGACGGGGACGCCTCAGTGCCGGGCACCCGGGCCTGGAGCGCGCGCAGGAGGCGTGACACCCGGCTCCGGCGCCGGCCTCAGGCGGGAAGCGGTCCCCCTGCGGCGCGCCAGTTGTGTGTTCGGCTCCAATGTCCGAGCTGGTGGAAGGGGGGGGGGGGGCAGCTCGACGGAGGCAGCTCCGGCTGCTGCGTGGGAGCGCGCTCAGCGGCAGGAGACAGCAGAGCTGGTGTGGGGCAGTCGGCCGCAGTGATCTTAGCCGACGATCTCAGCCGCGGCGTTCTCAGCGTTATCTGCCAGACGCCGTGCGTCAGACTGCCGTCGATGTACACGTGGTCGTCTTTCACATCAAGACCCAACGCGGAATGCCTGGCTTGTGGTGCTTTGACCAGCGCCACGCCAGGCCAAAGCAGACCGACAGCTCGTAGTGATGAACCAGCACCAAACCAGGCCAAAGCAGCAGACCGACAGTCGTAGTGATGTAACCAGCACCGACCAGACCAAAGCAGACCGACAGCTCGTAGTGATGTGACCAGCACCAACCAGGCCAAAGCAGACCGACAGCTCGTAGTGATGTGACCAGCACCAGACCAGGCCAAAGCAGACCGTTCGCAGTGACGTGGCCACATCAGACCAAAGCAGACCGACAGTCAGCACCAGACTAGCCAAAGCAGACCAACAACCCGTTGTTACGTGACCAGCACCAGACCCAGGCCAAAGCAGACCGACAGTTCGTAGTGATGTGACCAGCACCAAACCAGGCCAAAGCAGACCGACAGCTCGTAGTGTGTGACCAGCACCAGACCAGGCCAAAGCAGACCGACAGCTCGTAGTGATGTGACCAACCAGACCAGGCCAAGCAGAGCGACAGCTCGTAGTGACGTGACCAACAACAGGCCGACCAAAGCAGACCCGGCATTCGCAGAGACGTGGCCAGCATCAGACCAAAAGCAGACCGACAGCTCAGCACCAGACCGGCCAAAGCAGACCAACAACCCGTTGTTACGTGACCAGCCAACCAGACCAGGCCAAAGCAGACCGACAGTTCGTAGTGATGTGACCAGCACCAAACCAGGCCAAAGCAGACCGACAGCTCGTAGTGATGTGACCAGCACCAGACCAGGCCAAAGCAGACCGACAGTTCGTAGTGGACGTGACCAGCACCAGATGCCAACACGATCCACCTGGCCCAGCGACACCCGAGGCGATGTGGAGAGGATGGCTGCTGAGGTATCTGCGGATGTGGTTCTTGCTGACGATAATCTCTCCTCTTCACATCATACAAAAAATCACACGCCAGGATCGGTCTGTTTAGGACGCGCCTCGGGTTACGACACCCCAGTCGCTCCGAGCGCCCGAGCCTCGCTCAGCTGCCGGTCAATTATTCTGGGAGCCAGCGCACCGACAGCTGCCTTCGCCGGCCACGGGCGCTGTGATACTGCGGTAGACTTGGAATACATCTCTCGGCCCTGTCGGACGTCTCCCTGTTGTTCCTCGCCGACAGTGGTGGCAGTGGCGGTTGAGGGGACCTGTGCCCCTCAAGACAGACTCAAGCCTCTCCGCGGCAGTGATATAGCAGTCTGGAATGTCCGTTCTCCGTGACATAAGCCAAGCCATCGGTACGGGCGCTGAGTTCTCTGGACTTGGCATCGTCCGGCAGGATCGTTCCTGTGCTTAGTGCCGCACATCACCTGTCCGAGAGCTAACTCATCAGCTGCACTGGACTGCAACGGAGCCTGCCGACATGACACGACCGGCCAGGCTGTGCCGAGTGTGGTTTACTCCAACCATCGAGTGATATCTGCCATCAGGGTCAAGAAAACTGCCATGAACTTTATCAGCTTCTGCTCTGTTAAAACTGACGCGATGGCGACGAAAAATCCAGAAACAGTGAAATTGTTTTGAGCTCTTGTGATTTTGATCTCTCCGCCCAGCAAAAATAAAAACAAAACAAGGAAAGTGTCAAGAAGTGGAAAGTTCACTCTAAAATGTTGTCCTTGCCCGCTCTGGTGTAGTCTCTCGAGTGATGTGTATCGTGTAACTGCTATGTGTTGACGGTTCCCTCTAAATTTGCGAGAGTTTTGCGAATACATTTTTCTGATTGTTATTGATATCATGCACTTCGCAATATGTCACATTGACATTTTAAACTAGTGGTATTCGCATCAGGCATGAACATTAAATTGCATGTTATATCGAGGTTAATTCGCTGAAAGTTTACGTGTATGTGATTCCGGCCAGAGTAGCTGAAGCGGCCAGAGACGCCGAGGACGGTACTGCCAAAGAGCACTGAGCCGTCCAGCCGTAAGACCCACGACCTCGACGGGCACGCGGGGGTGCCTGGCAATGGACCACCTTTGAAAGAACTCGTTTATTTTACGCCCATCCGTGCTGGACGATTGTTTGACGTCCACCCATGTTGCTTTATGCAACGTCAGATCAAATATTTAGGTCACATCATTGATGAACATGGTGTCCGTTCTGACGATCAGATGTACGGAAGTTTCAGAATTTTCCAGACCAACGTCGGCTCCTCAGGTGATTGGTTTCCTGGGAGCTGTTAATTATTACAGACATCACAGTCCCCGTCCGTAAGACGTACCTTTTCCATTCGTGAATTTCGCATGCAAGAAGGTAGAATTTGTCTGGAGTGATGCGTATGAACAAGCTTTTAAGTCCATCAAGCGTTCAGTACTGAACTACCCGGTTCTCTGTCTTCCTGCTTCTTCACAAAACTGATTTTTATCCCTCGTCTGATCCGTCAGACTTTGGAATCTCCGCAATTTTAGAGCAAGAATTTTTATTCTGGGTTACAACCTTTCGCTTACATTAGCCGCCAGCTTCACAAAGCTGAGCGTGATTATTACAGAACAGAAAAAATGTTTTGTCATACTTTATGCCTTTGACAACTTGAAGTGTTATTCGACTGGCCATCAAAGACACGTGACCACCGATCATTTACCATTGCAAGGACTCTTTAAGGCCACTCATCCAGGTGGTCGCCTCACCCGATGGTCTTTGAAACTGGCAGCATATGACGCTGATGTCACCTACTTACCAGGCCTTCTTAATGTCAAAGCTGATGATGATGCTGATGTTTTGACTCGAGTCAAGACTGACTCCCAAGCAAAAACTGATTTTCTTGGTTTCGTTTCCGCTACTGTGTTGGAGCATGAAGGTTGGACACGTGACCGGACCAAACCTGAACAGAAAAAGACCACCTCATCCCTAGCATAGATCATCTTTCCGGTCAGCCTGAAGATCGCTCAATCCCCAGCTCCAATCCCCAGCTCCACTCCAGGATTGTCAAGCTATTTTCTAAGCTCCGATGGTCCTCTGTACCGCGTTGCTTCTCAGGCCGACAAAACTCGGCCATTTATAGACCAGCTCCCCTGACATGGAATGTGGCACAAAAATACCACGACGTTTTATGGTGCAGCCATGTTATGTTCGAGAAAACAGTGTCGAAAATTCCTCTGTCCATTTGTACACATATGCACGCCGATTTTCAACGTTGCGTTAAATACTCTCGTTTATGCCTGGAGAGCCCGCCCACAAATATATTAAAACTCCCTATTACGACTACTGACTCCGCGTCACCCGATGCACATTTCTAGATATCACTGTTGCCCCAAAGATAAGTTGCCGTGACAATTAATATTACCTTTCATCGATAGTACATTTTTCAAGATGGCCAGAAGCGTTCTTCTTTCCGAAAGAAATGTCGTTGCAGTTGCTAAGGCATTTGTCCGGACACGGTATGAGCCAATATTTACTCAGTGGTTGCAGTTCCAACTTCCCGTCCAAACTCACGCAGCCTTTTTGCAAACTCCTTTAGGGCCAGTCGCCTTTAAACTTCCGCGAGACACCCGCCTTCAAATGGCCGTGTAGGACGATGGCACGTCAGTATCGGCAACATTTTATCTCAGTTTGTCGACTCGTCCCAGAGAGATTCGGACGAGGCAGAAGCCTCGTCCGAGGCAGACAGAAGCCTCTGGCATTGTTCGCCACACTTAGCGCAGTGAATTGTTCAACAGGTGATAATTAGGCTCCGATACGGCAGGCGATGGCGATAATCCGATACCGTATTATCCTTAGCGTTATAGGTGTCCTTCTTCCATGCAAGCGCTGGCGCAACATGCATTAAAAAAGGAAAATGCAAAGCATGAAATGCATAGAAAAACACTTATAAGTTAATGTTACGCCACCCTATGTGTCTATGTGCACTCAAGTTTTGCGCAAGTGTTTGCATAACCCATGGCACCAATGGGCACATCGTAATGAGGATGAGCAGTGATCTATGTGTTATATCCGTTGCACGTTTGTGCCTGTTTCTCTTTTTGATACGCTCCATTTGGTTCATCATGATTTGTGTACCATCATATATTTTCCACGTGCTGGCCCTGGAGTAAACATCCAATGCCAAAAACTTCTCACATCTAAATCGGCGAGAAATCTACATCAGTGATCACGGGACAACCAGACTACAAGTTCCGTCTCATTGGCACTGGCCAGGCCACGCGTGGAGGTGTCTGGTGGTCCGGGCCGACACGGTCCGTGCGGCACGAGAGGCGGCGTCGGTACTGGCAGCAGCTGTGGTGCCCGGCTACCCCCGGCGCTGCCCGGTACGCTGACTCTCCTCTTCAGCATCCGGCATCTCAGCTTTGCCGCCCGCCTGTCCGACGTCTTAGGGCTCTTGACCACGCACAGCTGCCACCGCGACCACCGGCAACCAGCCACTGTCCGCCACCTCCGACACATGACAACCGGTCTCCAACGAACACCAACAGCCGATGGGGCAGTCGAACACATCGAACCGCTCCTGCTGCCGTCCGATGGGCTGGACAGCACCGTCTATCTTGCCACCTCACCTCACCGGGCGGAACCGCAGCAAATCCGCTGCAAGTGCACATCCATGAGCGGCTATTTTTCACCTTGCCGCCCCCAGCTGACCTCAACGGTCCAAGGATCACAAGATTATCCCTCCGGCGCAGCCTGACGTCGTCACAACTGCCACGCGCGGATGTTCCGCCCTGTGGCGGGACGGGACGTGGGCGCCATCAGTCGTGGGACGTAGGCGCCATCAGTCGTGGGACGTGGGCGCTATCAGTCGTGTGACGTGGGCGCCATCAGTCGTGGGACGTGGGCGCCACCAGTCGTGGACGTGGGCGCCATCAGTCGTGGGACGTGGGCGCCATCAGTCGTGTGACGTGGGCGCCACCAGTCGTGGGACGTGGGCGCCATCAGTCGTGGGACGTGGGCGCCATCAGTC